>NC_067398.1:414080343-414380343 GCF_016432865.1 Antechinus flavipes
TTCAACCAAAAATAACTTACCCAGCTAGAATGAGCATCTTTTTCCAGGGAAGAAGATGGATATTCAACGAAGTAAGCGAATTTCACTTATTTTTGATGAAAAAGCCAGAACTTAAGCCAGAACTCAAGAGAAATCTAATAAAGTAAAGATTAATCTTGGGAACTATATTTCGGCCATAATGATGTATAAAGAATACATGTATACCTTGTTCTAGAAACTAGATGTGGAAAGGACATTGTACCAGAAAAAGGGTAAAGTGGGGATACTACATCTCATGAAGAGGCAAAGGAAACCTATTATATCTGAGAGAAAAAATGGAGCGGGATGAATATAGTGGATATCTTACTGCCTTCAGAATTGGCTTTAAGAGAAAAAATTTAGACATATTCAATCTATGGTGAAACTTCTCCCACCTCATTGAAAAGTGAGAAGGGAAAAGTGAAAAGGGGAGGAATAAGCTAAGTGGAAGGGAATACGGGAACTGGGAGGGAAAGGGGTAAGATAGGGGGAGGAACTCTAAGGCGGGGGGAGGGATACTAAAAAGGGAGGGCTGTGAGAAACAAGTGGTGCTCACAAGCTTAATACTGGGAAGGGGGGTAAGGGGAAAGAAGGGAGAAAAGCATAAACAGGAGTTAACAAGATTGCAAGTAATACAGAATTGGTCATTTTAACCATAAATGTGAACGGGGTAAACTCCTCTATAAAGAGGAAGCGGTTAGAAGAATAGATTAAAAGCCAGAATCCTACAATATGTTGTTTACAGGAAACACACCTGAAGCGGGGTGATACATGCAGGTTAAAGGTAAAAGGTTGGAGCAAAACCTACTATGCTTCAGGTGAAGCCAAAAAAGCAGGGGTAGCCATCCTGATCTCAGATCAAGCTAAAGCAAAAATTGATCTAATCAAAAGAGATAAGGAAGGGCACTATATCTTGCTAAAGGATAGAATGAATAATGAAGCATTATCTATATTAAACATATATGCACCAAGTGGTGTAGCATCTAAATTCTTAAAAGAGAAATTAAGAGAGCTGCAAGAAGAAATAGACAGTAAAACTATAATAGTGGGAGATCTCAACCTTGCACTCTCAGAATTAGATAAATCAAACCACAAAATAAATAAGAAAGAAGTCAAAGAGATAAATAGAATACTAGAAAAATTAGATATGATAGATCTCTGGAGAAAATGTAATGGGGACAGAAAGGAGTACACCTTCTTTTCAGCAGTTCATGGAACTTATACAAAAATTGACCATATATTAGGACATAAAAACCTCAAACTCAAATGCAGTAAGGCAGAAATAGTGAATGCATCCTTTTCAGACCATGATGCATTGAAAATTACATTCAATAAAAAACCACAGGAAAGTAGACCAAAAAATAATTGGAAACTAAATAATCTCATACTAAAGAATGATTGGGTGAAACAGCAAATTATAGACATAATTAATAACTTCATCCAAGAAAACGATAATAATGAGACATCATACCAAAATGTATGGGATGCATCCAAAGCGGTAATAAGGGGAAATCTCATATCTCTAGAGGCCTATTTGTATAAAATAGAGAAAGAGAAGGTCAATGAATTGGGCTTGCAACTAAAAATGCTAGAAAAGGAACAAATTAAAAACCCCCAATCAAACACTAAACTTGAAATTCAAAAATAAAAGGAGAGATCAATAAAATTGAAAGTAAAAAAAACTATTGAATTAATTAATAAAACTAAGAGTTGGTTCTATGAAAAAACCAACAAAATAGACAAACCCTTAGTAAATCTGATTAAAAAAAGGAAAGAGGAAAATCAAATTGTTAGTCTTAAATATGAAAAGGGAGAACTCACCACTAACGAAGAGGAAATTAGAGCAATAATTAGGAGTTACTTTGCCCAACTTTATGCCAATAAATTCGACAACTTAAATGAAATAGAAGAATACCTTCAAAAATATAACTTGCCTAAACTAACAGAGGAAGAAGTAAATATCCTAAACACTCCTATCTCAGAAAAAGAAATAGAACAAACTATCAATCAACTCCCTAAGAAAAAAACCCCAGGACCAGATGGATTTATATCTGAATTCTATCAAACATTTAAAGATCAATTAACTCCAATGCTAAATAAACTATTTGAAGAAGTAGGGATTGAAGGAGTCCTACCAAACTCCTTTTATGACACAGATATGGTACTGATACCTAAACCAGGTAGGCTGAAAACAAAGAAAGAAAATTATAGACCAATCTCCCTAATGAATATTGATGCTAAAATCTTAAATAAAATATTAGCAAAAAGATTACAGAAAATCATCCCCAGGATAATACACTATGACCAAGTAGGATTTATACCAGGAATGCAGGGCTGGTTCAATATTAGAAAAACTATTAACATAACTGACTATATCAACAACCAAACAAACAAAAACCATATGATCATCTCAATAGATGCAGAAAAAGCATTTGATAAAATCCAACATCCATTCCTAATAAAAACACTTGAGAGCATAGGAATAAATGGACTTTTCCTTAAAATAGTCAGGAGCATATATTTAAAACCATCAGTAAGCATCATATGCAATGGGGAAAAACTGGAACCTTTCCCAGTAAGATCTGGAGTGAAGCAAGGTTGCCCACTATCACCATTATTATTTAATATCGTATTAGAAACACTAGCCTCAGCAATAAGAGTCGAGAAAGAGATTAAAGGAATTAGAGTAGGCAATGAGGAAACCAAACTATCACTCTTTGCAGATGATATGATGGTATACCTAGAAAACCCCAGAGATTCTGCTAAAAAGCTATTAGAAATAATTCATAATTTTAGCAAAGTAGCAGGATACAAAATAAATCCCCATAAATCCTCAGCATTCTTATACACCACCAACAAAATCTAAGAGCAAGAGATACAAAGAGAAATTCCATTCAAAATAACTGTTGATAGCATAAAATATTTAGGAATCTACCTACCAAAGGAAAGTCAGGAATTATATGAGCAAAATTACAAAAAAGTTTTCACACAAATAAAGTCAGACTTAAATAATTGGAAAAATATTAAGTGTTCTTGGATAGGCCAAGCGAATATAATAAAGATGACAATACTCCCTAAACTAATCTATTTATTTAGTGCTATACCAATCAGACTTCCAAGAAAATATTTTAATGGTTTAGAAAAAATAACAACAAAATTCATATGGAACAATAAAAAGTCGAGAATCTCAAGGGAATTAATGAAAAAAAAATCAAATGAAGGTGGTCTAGCTGTACCTGATCTAAAATTATATTATAAAGCAGCAGTCACCAAAACCATTTGGTATTGGCTTAGAAATAGATTAGTTGATCAGTGGAAAAGGTTAGGTTCACAAGACAGAATAGTCAACTATAGCAATCTAGTGTTTGACAAACCCAAAGATTCTAAATTTTGGGATAAGATTTCATTATTTGATAAAAACTGCTGGGATAACTGGAAATTAGTATGGCAGAAATTAGGCAAGGACCCACACTTAACACCACATACCAAGATAAGATCAAAATGGGTCCATGATCTAGGCATAAAGAATGAGATTATAAATAAATTAGAGGAACATAGGATAGTTTATCTCTCAGACTTGTGGAGGAGAAAGAAATTTGTGACCAAAGAGGAACTAGAGACCATTACTGATCACAAAATAGGAAATTTTGATTATATCAAATTAAAAAGCCTTTGTACAAACAGAACGAATGCAAACAAGATTAGTAGGGAAGCAACAAACTGGGAAAACATCTTTACAATTAAAGGTTCTGATAAAGGCCTCATTTCCAAAATATATAGAGAACTGACTCAAATTTATAAAAAATCAAGCCATTCTCCAATTGATAAATGGTCAAAGGATATGAACAGACAATTTTCAGATGAAAAAATTGAAACTATTACCACTCACATGAAAGAATGTTCCAAATCACTATTGATCAGAGAAATGCAAATTAAGACAACTCTGAGATATCACGACACACCTGTCAGATTGGCTAAGATGACAGGAAAAAATAATGATGAATGTTGGAGGGGATGCGGGAAAACGGGGACACTGCTGCATTGTTGGTGGAGTTGTGAACGAATCCAGCCATTCTGGAGAGCAATCTGGAATTATGCCCAAAAAGTATCAAACTGTGCATACCCTTTGATCCAGCAGTGTTTCTATTGGGCTTATACCCCAAAGAGATACTAAAAAAGGGAAAGGGACCTGTATGTGCCAAAATGTTTGTAGCAGCCCTGTTTGTAGTGGCTAGAAACTGGAAAATGAATGGATGCCCATCAATTGGAGAATGGCTGGGTAAATTGTGGTATATGAATGTTATGGAATATTATTGCTCTGTAAGGAATGACCAGCAGGATGAATACAGAGAGGCTTGGAGAGACCTACATGGACTGATGCTAAGTGAGATGAGCAGAACCAGGAGATCATTATACACTTCGACAACGATATTGTATGAGGATGTATTCTGATGGAAGTGGATTTCTCTGACAAAGAGACTTAACTGAGTTACATTGGAGAAATGATGGACAGAAACAGCTACACCCAAAGAAGGAATACTGGGAAATGAATGTGAACTATTTGATTTTTGATTTTCTTCCCGAGTTATTTTTACCTTCTGAATCCAATTCTCCCTGTGCAGCGGGAGAACTGTTCGGTTCTGCAAATATGTATTGTATCTAGGATATACTGCAACATATTTGACATATATAGGACTGCTTGCCATCTGGGGGGGGGAGGAGGGAGGGAGGGGAAAAAACGAAACATAAGTAATTGCAAAGGATAATGCTGTGTAAAAATTATCCTGGCATGGATTCTGTCAATACAAAGTTATTATTAAATAAAATTAAAAAAAAAAAAAAACTTAGACATTATCTTACAGAAAATCATAAGGGAAAACTGTCTGATGTCTTAGAATCAGAAAATAAAATAGCCATTAAAAGAATTCACTGATCACTTCCTGAAAGAAACCACAAAATTTAAACCCCAAGGAATATTGTGATTAAATTTCAGATCACACCAAGGAAAAGCTTTTGCAAGTAGCCAGAAAGAAACAACTTGAACATCTTTAAAGGATCAAAGTGCCTGGAATCTGATATTCTGAAAGCAAAGGAATTTTAATCATAGCCAAGAATAAATATTCAGGTAAAATGAGCATTATCTTACAGGAAAGAATATAGATATTCAGTCATCAAGATGAATTTCATCTATTTCTAAATAGAAGACCAGAACTGAACAAAAAATTTCAATTCCAAACACAGAACTCAGAAGTATATAAAGTTAAAAAAGGAAAGAAGTCTTGAAAACTACATTTTTGTTATGGGTATGCTTAGAAAGTGCAGGTGTAATTTGATTTTATTATGATAATATGAAAAAGAAACTAGAGGTGGAAAAAAGAATTGTACGGGAAAAAGAGGACAAAGGAGGTAAAAGAAAGGGAATTACATCTTTGTAAGAGGCAAAGAAGACCTAGTCTAATTCAGGGGGAAAAGAAAGGAGGATTAGCATTGTGTGAATCTTATTCTCATCAGATCAGGCTCAAAGAAAGAATATCAGATATATTTGGTTTCCTAGAGAAACAGGGTAAGTAAGGGGAGGATAGGGGAGAAAGGGAAAGACTAATAGAAGGGAAAACAGAAATATTAAGGAAAAGATGTAAAAAGTGGGGAAGGGCCTGAAAAGAGGGAGGGTTGTTCTAGGGAGGAGGTGATCAAAATCAAAATACTGCAGAGGATGGAAGGGGAAAAGGAAAGAGAAAAGCATAACTTAGGGTAAATAAGATGACAGGAAATACAGAATTAGCTATTTTAACTATGAGTGTGAATGGGATGAGTGTTTCCATAAAACTGAAGTGGATAGTGGAATGGATTAAAAGCCAGTATTCTAAAATGTATTGTTTACAAGAAACACATTTAAAGCATAGGGATACATGCAGAGTGAAGGTAAAGGGCTGGAGTAGGATATATTATGCTTTTGTTGAAATAAAAAAAGCAGGATTAGCAATCTTGATCTCAGATCAAGTAAAAACAAAGTTAGAGCTAGTTAAAAGAACCAATGAAGAAAATTATATTTTACTAAAGGGTACCATAGATAATGAAGCAATATCCACATTAAACAAATATGCACCACGTGCTATAACATCCAAATTGCTAGTGAAAAACTTAAGAGAGATGCAAAAAGAAATAGACAGCAAAAATATACTAGTGCAGGATCTCAATTTTACTCTCTCGGAACTAGATAAATTGAACCACAAAATAAATGAGAAAGAAGTTAAGGAGATAAACAGAATGTTAGAAAATTTAGGTATGAAACATCTTTGGAGAAAATTGAAGGGAGACAGAAAGGCATTTAATTTTTTTCACGAGGGTTCATGGAACCATTACAAAATTGACCACTACATATTGTTCCACATAGTTTACATAGTATTGGAATTGACTGTTTTTTAAATGTTTGGTAAAACTCACTTCTCAATCCATCTGCCCTGGAGATGTTTTCTTATAGAGTTCATTGATGGCTTGATCAACTTCTTATTTTTTTTTACTACTTTTGTAATTTATTTCCTCTTCTCTTAATCTCAGCAATTTATATTTTTGTAAATTTTTATTCATTTTAATAAGATCATCAGATTTGCTGCCATAAAGTGGGGCAAAATAGTTCCTAAATATTGGTTAAAGTTCTTTTTCATTGGTAGTAAGTTCACCTTTTTTTACTTTTGGTGCTGGTAAATACATTTTTCTCTTTTTTTCTAGCCAAATTCACCAAAAGATTATATATTTTGTAAGTTTTTTTCCCATAAAACCAACTCTGAAATTTATAAATCAATTCATTTTCTTAGTTTGAATTTCATTAATCATTCTTTTGAATTTCAGAATGTTTAGCATCATAATTAATTGAGGTGTTTTTTTTAATTTGTTCTTTTTCTAGTTTTTAGTTGCATGCCTAATTCACTGAAATCTTTTGTAATTTTTTTTTCATATAAATATTTAGAGATATAAAATTTCCCTTATGAACTGCTTTGGTTAAATCCCATAAGATTTAGTTTCTTGTCTCATCACATCATTCTCTTTGATGAAATTATTGATTGTTTATATTTTTCATTTATTCATTTCTATTATTATTAATGTTTATTTTCAAAATTAAATTGTTTATTTCAAAAAACATATATATCCATAGATAATTTTCAACATACACCCTTGTATGCCAATTTTTTTCTCTGTTTCCCCATCCTCTCCCTTAGATGGCAAGTAAGCCAAGATGTGTTAAACACACAAGTTTTCTATACATATTTCCAATATCATCATGCTACAAGAAAAATCAGGTCAAAAATAAATAAATGAGAAAGAATACAAAATGCAAACAAACAATAACAAAAAAAAGAGTGAAATGTAATGTTGTGATAATTCACTTCCCACAGTTCTCTCTCTGGATGTACATGGCTGTCTTTATCACAAGAACTTTGATCCTGTCTGAATCATCTCATTTTTGAACACAGCTATGTTCATCAGAATGAATCAGTATGTAACTTGCTGTTGTTGTGTACAATGCTTTCCTGTTCCAACTCACTTCAATTAGCTTTAAATCATGGAAGTCTTTCTAGGCTTCTCTGAAATCATTCTGTTGATCAATTTTTAAAAAAATAATATTCCATAACATTCATATATCATAAACTTATTCAGCCATTCTGCAACTGATGGGCATCCACTCAGTTTCCAGTTTCTTGCCGCTACAAAAAGGGTTACCACAAACATTTTGGACATGTGGGTCCATTTCCCTTCATTATGGTCACTTTGGGATACAGATCCAGTAAAGATCAAATTTTATGCACACTTTGATAGTCCTTGGGATATAGTTCCATTGATCTTCAGAATGGTTAAATCAGTTCACAGCTGCATCGAGTATGTATTAGTGTACCAGTTTTCCCATATCCACTCCAATATCAGTCATTATCTTTTCCTGTCATCTTAGCCAATCTGAAAGGTGTGTAGTGGTTCCTCAGAATTGTCTTAGTTTGCATTTCTCTGATTAACAATGATTTAGAGCACATTTTCACATGGATAGAAAAGATTTATTTTTTTTTTATCTGAAAATTCACTCTTCATATCATTTGATCATTTATCAATTGGAGAACGGCTTGGTTTCTTATAAATTTGAGTCAATTCTCTCTACATTTTAGAAAGTTGGAATTTATCAGAAGCTTTAGATGTATTTTTTTTCACAAGTTACTGCTTCCATTCTACTCTTGTCTGCATTGGTTTCATTTGTACAAAAACTTTTGAATTTAACATCATCAAAATTATCCATTTTGCATTCCATAATGTACTCTAGTTCATTTTTGCTTTTCTCCCTTCTTTCCCCTTTACCCCCCTTCCCAGTATTAAGCTTGTGAGCACTACTTGCTTCTCACAGCTTTCCCTTTTTAGTATCCCTCCCCCCGCCTTAGAGTTCCTCCCCCTATCTTACCCCTTTCCCTCCCAGTTCCCGTATTCCCTTCCGCTTAGCTTATTCCTTCCCTTTTCACTTGTCCCTTCTCACTTTTCAATGAGGTGGGAGAAGTTTCACCATAGATTGAATATGTCTTAAGATTTTTCACTTAAAGCCAATTCTGAAGGCAGTAAGATACCCACTATATTCATCCCCCTCCCTTCTTTCTCTCAAATATAATAGGTTTCCTATGCCTCTTCATGAGATGTACTACCCTCACTTTACCCTTTTTCTGATACAATGTCCTTTCCACATCAGTTTCTAGAACAAGGTATACATGTATTCTTTATACATCTATATAGCTGAAATATAGTTCCCAAGATTAATCTTTACCTTTTTAGATTTCTCTTGAGTTCTATATTTGTAGATCAAACTTTTTGTTAAGTTCTGGCTTTTTCATCAAAAATAGATGAAATTCGCTTACTTTGTTGAATGTCCATCTTCTTCCCTGGAAAAAGATGCTCATTCTAGCTGGGTAAGTTATTTTTGGTTGCATACCAAGTTCCTTAGCCTTTCGGAATATCATATTCCAGGCCCTTCGATCTTTTAATGTGGATGCTGCCAGATCCTGGGTGATCCTTATTGTGGCTCCTTGATACTTGAATTGGGTTTTTCTAGCCGCTTGCAATATTTTTTCCTTCGTCTGAGGGTTCTGGCATTTGGCCACTATATTCCTTGGTGTTTTGATTTTAGGATCCCTTTCAGTGGGTGATCGATGAATCCTTTCAATGTTTATTTTTTCCTCTGTTCCTATGACTTCTGGGCAGTTCTCTTTGATAATTTCCTGGAAAATAGTGTCCAGGCTCTTTTTTTTCATCATGCTTTTCTGGAAGTCCAATGATTCTCAGATTGTCTCTCCTGGATCTGTTTTCTAGGTCTGTTGTCTTCCCCAGAAGGTATTTCACATTCTTTTCCATTGTTTGATTTTTTTGGATTTGCTTGACTGATTCTTCTTGTCTCCTCGAGTCATTCAATTCCAATTGTTCAATTCTGATTTTCAGTGAAGTATTTTCTTCACTCACTTTTTTAAAATCTTTTTCTAATTGTCCCATTGAGTTCTTTTGTTCTGTGGAATTTTTTTCCATTCCGCCAATTTTGTTTTTTAGAGAGCTATTTTCTGTTTCCAGTTCACTAATCCTATTTTTCAAGGATTTTATTTCTTTATCCACTCTCTCTTTAACTGAGTGGGATAACTTCTCCAGACTCTTTTGCCAAGCCTCTCTCTCCTTTTGCCAAGCCTCACTCTCCTTTTCCCATTTTTCTTCTAGCTCCCTTGTCAGAGCCTTTTTAATTTCCTCCATGAGATTCATCTGTGCTGAGGAACAGATGATCTCCTCCTTTGGGGATTCACCTTGAGACTGTCTGTTTTTAGTCTCCTCAGGATTTAGAGTCTGCTCTCTATCTATATAGAAGCTGTCAAGGGTTAAAGTCCTCTTCAGTTTCTTGCTCATTCTGTCTAATAAACTAGCAAAGAAAAGAAGAAAAAACTGGAGTCTTTCTTTGGGGGAGGGCTGGGTATGTTACCGAGCTTCCTATACAGACTGGGGGAGGGGGGGGCAGCAGTGAGGCACTAGCCCTACTGTGCTGTGCCTGCGCTCTGAGATCTGAGAGCATGCTGAGTCACTGTGGGGGGTGGGGGGAAAGGGAGGGCGGCCAGGTCCCGTGAGACTCCAGCTGTTTGGGGTTGTATTCTTCAGCCCCGGTGTTTTTAGCTTCTCTGCTGGGCTGCTGACTTGCAGCAGGGCAAAGTATCCAGTCCTGTAGCGAAGCTCTCCCCGCAGAGACGGCTGCGATCACTCCCCATCCCCTCTCCAGTCTGCTCCCATGCTCTCACTGCCGCTGCCTGCCATTTGCGCCTGATCTAAAACCATCCCAGCCCTCCAGTAAAAACAGAACTTTCTTGGCGAATCTCAAGAATGGCTTCTCTTGGTAACTAGTTGTGGGTTTTTTTTCAGTCAAGCATTAATTCAGAGGCTTGTAATGAAATGGATAGTGAGAGAAAGCGCGGAGCTACACAGCTATGTGCCACCTCTCCTCCATCTTAACCGGAAGTCCCCAAAATTCTTCTAGTTCATTTTTGGCAACAAATTCCTTTGTCTCCACATATCTGAGAGGGCAATTTTCTTTTTTTTTTCCTAAATTGCTTATAGTATCACTTTTTATATGTAAACTGTGGACCTATTTCAAACTTATAGTGCTATAATGTGTTAAGTGTGGGTTAATTCCTAGTTTCACCCATACTAAGTTCTGATTTTCCCAGAAAATTTGTCATATAAGAGTTCTTATCCCAGAAATTTGGGTCTTTGGATTTATCAAACCTGGATAATTATAATCATTTATTATTGTTCTTCTGAAAGTAACCTATTCTACAGATCAACTACTTTATTCCTTAGCCAGTACCAAATGTTTTTGATCACTGCTGTTTTATAATATAATTTTGCATCTACTACATCTAAGACATGTTCACTTGCTTTTTTTTTTTTCTTATTTCCCTTGACATTCTTTACCTTTTGTTGTTCCAGGTGAACTTTGTTACTATTTTTTCTAGGTCTGCAAAGTAATTTCTTGGGAATTTGATTTGTATAGTACTGCATAAGTAGATTAATTTAGGTAGTAAATCATTTTCATTATATTAGTTTTGCCTACCCATGAGAACTTAATATTTTTCAGCTGTTTAGATTTGACTCTATTTGTGACAAAAGTGTTTTGTAATTGTGTTCATATAGATTTTGAACTTTACCTTGGCAGGTTGACTCCAAAATTGTTTTGTTTTTTTTTAACAGTTATTTTAAATGGAATTTTCCATTGGATATTTTGCTGGTGGACTTTGCTATTGGATTTATGTTGTATCCAGCAAATTTAATGTAGTTGTGTATTGATTTTTGTAGTTTTTTAGATGATTCTCAGGGATTGTGTGTGTGTGTGTGTGTGTGTGTGTGTGTGTGTGTGTGTGTATCAGATTGCAGATATATCTTGCAGATAGTATTATATATTATATGTATATTATATATAATATATAATACTATCTGCAAACAATATAATTTGGTTTTTTTTATGACTTATTTTAATTCCTTTAATGCCTTTTTTCTTCTCTTATTGTCAAAGCTAATATTTTTAGTACAATATTAAATTGTAATGGTGATAGTAGGCAATCTTCTTTCACTTCTTATTTGTAATTATTTTAGTTTATCCCTATTACATATAATTTGCTGATGACTTTAAAAAAGATGTTCCTGATCATTTTAAAGAAAACTCCCCATATCCCTCTATTCTCTATTGTTTTTAATAGGAATAGATGTTGGATTTTGTTAAATGTGTTTTCTGCATCTATTGAGATAATCATTTTTTTTTCAGTCTGGTTACTCTTATAATCAAGTATGCTAATAGTTTTCCTAATATTGAAATAGCCCTGCATTCATAGCACAAATCCTACTTGGTCATGGTGTATTATCCAGGTGATAACTTGCTGTAATCTCTTTCCTAATATTTTATTTAAGATTTTTTTGTTCTTTTAAATTGGATTTCTGTTTATTTTCAAAATATATGCATGGTAATTTTCAACATTTACACTTGCAAGACTTAGTTTTCCAAAAATTTTCCTCTCTATCCCATTCCCTCTCCTCAACAGCAAGTAATTCAATATATGTTAAACATTTTCAGCTCTTCTATACATATTCTCACAAATATGCTGTACACACACACACACAAAAAAAAATCAAATCAAAAAGAAAATGAAAGCAAACAACAACAAAAGGAGTGAAAATACTATATTGTGATCCACACTCAATTTTTACAATTCTTTCTAGTTGAAGATGTCTCTCTTCATCACAAGACCATTGGAACTGCCCTGAAACATCTTATTGTTGATAAGAGCCACATCTATCAGAATTGATCATCATATAATCCTGCTGTTGCCATGTTTTATGATCTGGTTGTGCATATATTACTTAGCTTCACTTCATGTAAGTCTCTCAAGGCCTCTCTGAAATCATCCTGCTAATCATTTTTATAAGACAATAACATTCCATAAAATTCATATATAATAACTTAATAAGAAGTTCTGAAACTTATACAAAAAAAGTTTCCAGTTTCTTCCCACTACAAAAAGGGCTGCTACAAACAATTTTGCACACTTAAGTCCTTTTCCCTTTTTTATGATCTCTGGAATATAGGCCCAGTATATTCACAACTGAATGAAAGGGTTTGATATCCCTTTTGACATAGTTACAAATTACTCTTCAGAATGGTTGAATCAGTTCACAACTCCACCAACAATATATTAATATCCCAGTTTTCTCATATCTGTTTCAACATTTATTATTCCTTTTTGTAAAGGACTGAGACTTGAGCTAATGGACTGAGGTCCCAAGCACATGAGGCTAAATAGTAATTGAACCATACTCTATTAATATATATGCTTGGAGAAAGAATTGCGGGATTTCCGGGGGGCGGAGCCAAGATGACGGAGCAGGCACACACAACTCTCTAAGCTCCTCTCATTACCCTCATAACCAACTATTTAATCCAGCCTCAAAAATAGCTCTTCACTGCTTAAATTCATGAAGATAAGAAGCACTACAATTTACCAGCTGAAGTCAATTTGGAAGATTGCCAGGAAAGGTTTGTCCTGAGGGGCCAGGAATAGACTAGCACAGGCAGGGAAAGGCTAGAGTCCTGAGCAGACCGGGCAGGGGTTATCTCTGTGGCTAGAGAAGTTATAGGGACCACTCTGCTCTAGGCTAACTGCTCTGCCTTGATTACAAAGCAGTAAACTGGCAGAGAAATTAAAGCCTAAAACAGAGGGTCCTCTAAAAAACGCCAGAACCTAACGAGATCTGGCTGTAACCCCTCAAACCCGGAAGTGACTCAGGCAGACTTTACCGCAGCCCTGCGGCCACATCCTGCAGTTCAGGGCTTTTGCAGGGGCAGTTACTAATCTGCAAGGCAAGGGGGCATAGCCTGGGCAGCCTCTAATTGGAACAGTGGGGGGCTTAGCCTGGGGCAGTAGAACCTCCCCAGCTGACTGTGCTTCCCGGGCAGACACATCTGGTCCCTGCAAATCCATTCACTGCTCAGCTGCTAATACCCATAGTCCCAGTGAAACTCTCACTGTTAAGTGTCTAGCCCCAAGGTAATCGTTATCTCACACAGCAGGGGTTCTTTGAAGGGCACTTTCCCAGCTTGGCCCTGCATACAATATGGAATAGTAATGGTGATAGTTGGCAGCCTTGTTTCACCCATGGTCTTACTGGGAATGGTTCATTTTATCCCCATTAAATGTAATGCTTGCTGATGATTTAACTATATATATTGTTTGTTTGTTGGATACTTTTTCTGCATATATTGCTATAATCATGTGATTTCTGTCTATTTGGTCATTGGCATAGTCAATTATGCTAATAGCTTTACTAATATTGAAACATCCTGAATTGCTGGTATAAATCCCATTTCGTCATGTTGTATTATCCTGATGATAACTTGTTGTAATCTCTTATGCTAATATTGTATTTAAGATTTTTGCCTCAATATTCATGCTGGAAATTGCTCTATAGTCTTCTTTCACTATTTTGACCCAACCTGGTTTAGATACCAGCACCATATCCATTTCATAAAAGGAATTTGGTAGGACCCCTTCTTTCCCTATTTTTCCAAAAAGTTTGCATAATATTGGAATTAACTATTTTTTTTAAGTGTTTGGTGGAATTCATATTAATTCATTTGGTCCTAGCCATTTTTTTTTTTTATTATGGAGTTGATTAAAAGTTTGTTTAATTTCTTTTTTTCTAAAATGTGGCTATTTAATTAATTTATTTTCCCTTCTCTTAACCTGGGGAAACGATATTTTTGTAGACATTCCTCTATTTCATTTAGATCATCAAATTTATTGGCATAAAGTTGAGCAAGATAACTCCTAATGATTGCTCTAATTTCCTCTTCATTGGTGGAAAGTTCTATCTTTTCATTTTTGATATTAACAATTTGATATTCTTCTTTCCAAAAGTTTATCTAGTTTTTTTTTTGTTTTATCATAAAACCAGCTCTTACTTTTGTTTATTATTTCAATAGTTTGATTACTTTCTGTTTTGTTAATCTCCCATTTTGTTATCAAAATTATAAATTTCTAGGTTTTTAAGTTGAATTTCCAATTTATTTATCTTCACTTTCTCCATTTTATGCAAGAGAGCTTCTAGAGATAAGCAACTTTCCCTATAAACTGCTTTGGTAGCATCCCTTTAATTTTGTTATGTTGTCTCATTATTGTCATTTTTTGAAAGTAATTTCTGATTATATGATTTACTGTTTTATTACACATTTTTTAGGATTATATTAATGACTTTCCAATTCATTTTTGTTTTTGTTTTTATTTTTTTTTTATTTTGTTTTATTTTGCCCTGGACTTTTCTTGGATGTAATTTTTATTTCATCATGATCTGGAAAAAATGTATTTATTATTTCTGCCTTTCTGCATTTATTTATTTGTTTCTTTGTTTATTTGTTTGTTTTTTATTACACCTTTTTATATACAAGATATATACATGGGTAATTTTTCAGCATTGACAATTGCAAAATCTTTTGTTACAATTTTTCCCCTTCTTCTTCCCACCTTCTTCCCCAGACGGCAGGTTGACCAATATGTGTTATATATGTTAAAGTATATGTTAAATACAATATATGTATACATGTCCAAACAGTTATTTTGCTATACAAAAAAGAATCATACTTTGAAATAGTGTACAAGTAACCTGTGAAGGAAATCAAAAATGTGGGCAGACAAAAATAGAGGGATTGGGAATTGTATGTAGTGGTTCATGCTCATTTTCCAGAGTACACTGGGTGTAGCTGGTTCAATTCATTACTGCTCTATTGGAACTGATTTGGTTTCTCTCATTGTTGAAGAGGGCCATGTCCATCAGAATTAATCATCATATAGTATTGTTATTGCAGTATATAATGATCTCCTAGTCCTGCTCATTTCACTCAGCATCAGTTCATATAAGTCTCTTCATGCCTTTCTGAAATCATCCTGTTGGTCATTTTTTACAGAACAATAATATTCCATAACATTCATATACCACAATTTATAAAGCCATTCTCTAATTGATGGGCATAAACTCAGTTTCCAGTTTCTGGCCACTACAAAAAGGGCTGCTACAAACATTATTGCACATACAGGTCCCTTTCTCTTCTTTAAGATCTCTTTGGGATATAAGCCCAGTAGTAAAACTGCAGGATCAAAGGGTATGCACAGTTTGAGAACTTTTTGGGAATAGTTCCAAATAGTTCTCCAGAATGGCTGGATGTGCTTACAATTCCTTCAACAATGTATTATGATGATTAACTAAAAGTTAATATTTAGGCTCTTTTTTTTAGTCATGGTTTTTAGGAAGTCCAATAATCCTTAGTTTGTCTATTTTCCTAGATCTATTTTCCAGCTCAATAGTTTTTCCAATGCGATATTTTACTTTTTTAATTTTTTTTTAAATTTTTTAAATTTTTATTTAATAATTACTTTATATTGACAGAATCCATGCCAGGGTAATTTTTTTACAACATTATCCCTTGGACTCATTTCTGTTCTGATTTTTCTCCTCCCTCCCTCCACCGCCTCTCCTAAATGGCAAGCAGTCCTATATATGTTGGATATGTTGCAGTATATCCTAGATACAATATATGTTTGCAGAACTGAACAGTTCTCTTGTTGCACAGGGAGAATTGGACTCAGAAGGTATAAATAACCCGGGAAGAAAAACAAAAATGCAGATAGTTCACATTTGTTTCCCAGTGTTCTTTCTTTGGGTGTAGCTGCTTCTGTCCGTCATTTATCAATTGAAACTCAGATCTCTTCATCAAAGAAATCCACTTCCATCAAAATATGTCCTCATACAATATCGTTGTCGAAGTGTATAATGATCTCCTGGTTCTGCTCATTTCACTTAGCATCAGTTCATGTAAGTCTCTCCAGTCCTCTCTGTATTCATCCTGCTGGTCATTTCTTACAGAACAATAATATTCCATAACATTCATATACCACAATTTGCCCAGCCATTCTCCAATTGATGGGCATCCATTCATTTTCCAGTTTCTAGCCACTACAAACAGGGCTGCTACAAACATTTTGGCACATACAAGTCCCTTTCCCTTCTTTACTATTTCTTTGGGATATAAGCCCAATAGAAACACTGCTGGGTCAAAGGGTATGCACAATTTGATAACTTTTTGGGCATAATTCCAGATTGCTCTCCAGAATGGTTGGATTCGTTCACAACTCCACCAACAATGTATTAGTGTCCCAGTTTTCCCGCATCCCCTCCAACATTCATCATTATTTTTTCCTGTCATCTTAGCCAATCTGACAGGTGTGTAGTGGTATCTCAGAGTTGTCTTAATTTGCATTTCTCTGATCAATAATGATTTGGAACACTCTTTCATATGAGTGGTAATAGTTTCAATTTCATCCTCTGAAAATTGTCTGTTCATATCCTTTGACCATTTATCAATTGGAGAATGGCTTGATTTCTTATAAATTTGAGTCAGTTCTCTATATATTTTGGAAATGAGGCCTTTATCAGAACTTTTAACTGTGAAGGTGTTTTCCCAGTTTGTTGCTTCCCTTCTAATCTTGTTTGCATTAGTTTTGTTTGTACAAAGTCTTTTTAATTTGAAGTAATCAAAATTTTCTACTGTGTTCCTCTAATTTATTTATAATCTCGTTCTTTATGCCTAGGTCATGGACCCATTTTGATCTTATCTTGGTATATGGTGTTAAGTGTGGGTCCATGCCTAATTTCTGCCATACTAATTTCCAATTATCCCAGAAGTTTTTATCAAATAATGAAGTCTTATCCTAGAAGTTAGGGTCTTTGGGTTTGTCAAACACTAGATTGCTATAGTTGACTATTCTGTCTTGTGAACCTAACCTTTTCCACTGATCCACTAATCTATTTCTTAGCCAATACCAAATGGTTTTGGTGACTGCTGCTTTATAATATAATTTTAGATCAGGTACAGCTAGGCCACCTTCATTTGATTTTTTTTTCATTAATTCCCTTGAGATTCTTGACTTTTTATTGTTCCATATGAATTTTGTTTTTTTTTTTCTAGATCATTAAAATATTTTCTTGGAAGTCTGATTGGTATAGCATTAAATAAATAGATTAGTTTAGGGAGTATTGTCCCCTTTATTATGTTCGCTCAGCTGATCCAAGAGCACTTAATATTTTTCCAATTATTTAAGTCTGACTTTATTTGTGTGGAGACTTTTTTATAATTTTGCTCATATAATTCCTGACTTTCCTTTGGTAGATAGATTCCCAAATATTTTATGGTATCAACAGTTATTCTGAATGGAATTTCTCTTTGTATCTCTTGCTGTTGGATTATGTTGGTGATGTATAAAAATGATGAGGATTTATGGGGATTTATTTTGTAGCCAGCTACTTTGCTAAAATTATGAATTATTTCTAATAGCTTTTTAGTAGAATCTCTGGGGTTCTCTAGGTATACCATCATATCATCTGCAAAGAGTGATAGTTTGGTTTCCTCATTGCCTACTCTAATTCCTTTAATATCTTTCTTGACTCTTATTGCCAAGGCTAGTGTTTCTAATATGATATTAAATAATAATGGTGATAGTGGGCAACCTTGCTTCACTCCAGATCTTACTGGGAAAGGTTCCAGTTTTTCCCCATTGCATATGATGCTTACTGATGGTTTTAAATATATGCTCCTGACTATTTAAAGGAAAAGTCCATTTATTCCTATGCTCTCAAGTGTTTTTATTAGGAATGGATGTTGGATTTTATCAAATGCTTTTTCTGCATCTATTGAGATGATCATATGGTTTTTGTTTGTTTGGTTATTGATATAGTCAATTATGCTAATAGTTTTCCTAATATTGAACCAGCCCTGCATTCCTGGTATAAATCCTACTTAGTCATAATGTATTATCCTGGGGATGATTTTCTGTAATCTTTTTGCTAATATTTTATTTAAGATTTTTAGCATCAATATTCATTAGGGAAATTGGTCTATAATTTTCTTTCTCTGTTTTCAGCCTACCTGGTTTAGGTATCAGTACCATGTCTGTGTCATAAAAGGAGTTTGGTAGGACTCCTTCAATCCCTATTTTTTCAAATAGTTTATTTAGCATTGGAGTTAATTGTTCTTTAAATATTTGGTAGAATTCACATGTAAATCCATCTGGTCCTGGGGATTTTTTCTTAGGGAGTTGATTGATAGTTTGTTCTATTTCTTTTTCTGAGATGGGACTGTTTAGGATATTTACTTCTTCCTCTGTTAGTTTGGGCAAGCTATATTTTTGGAGGTATTTTTCTATTTCACTTAAGTTGTAAATTTATTGGCATAAAGGTCGGCAAAGTAACTCCTAATTATTGCTCTAATTTCCTCTTCATTAGTGGCGAGTTCTCCCTTTTCATTTTTAAGACTAACAATTTGATTTTCCTCTTTCCTTTTTTTAATCAGATTTACTAAGGGTTTGTCTATTTTGTTGGTTTTTTCATAGAACCAACTCTTAGTTTTATTAATTAATTCAATAGTTTTTTTTTTTTACTTTCAATTTTATTGATCTCTCCTTTTATTTTTAGAATTTCAAGTTTAGTGTTTGACTGGGGGTTTTAATTTGTTTCTTTTCTAGCATTTTTAGTTGCAAGCCCAATTCATTGACCTTCTCTTTCTCTATTTTATACAAATAGGGCTCTAGAGATATGAAATTTCCCCTTATTACTGCTTTGGCTGCATCCCATACATTTTGGTATGATGTCTCATTATTATCGTTTTCTTGGATGAAGTTATTAATTATGTCTCTGATTTGCTGTTTCACCCAATCATTCTTTAGTATGAGATTATTTAGTTTCCAATTATTTTTTGGTCTACTTCCCCCTGGCTTTTTGTTGAATGTAATTTTCATTGCATCGTGGTCTGAAAAGGATGCATTTACTATTTTTGCCTTACTGCATTTGAGTTTGAGGTTTTTATGTCCTAATATATGGTCAGTTTTTGTATAGGTTCCATGAACTGCTGAAAAGAAAGTGTATTCCTTTCTGTCTCCATTACATTTTCTCCTCAGATCTATCATATCTAACTTTTCTAGTATTCTATTTACCTCTTTGACTTCTTTATTATTTATTTTGTGGTTTGATTTATCTAATTCTGAGAGTGCAAGGTTAAGATCTCCCACTATTATAGTTTTACTGTCTATTTCTTCTTGCAGCTCTCTTAATTTCTCTTTTAAGAATTTAGATGCTACCCCACTTGGTGCATATATGTTTAATATAGATAGTGCTTCATTATCCATGCTATCCTTTAGCAAGATATAGTGCCCTTCCTTATCTCTTTTAATTAGATCAATTTTTGCTTTAGCTTGATCTGAGATCAGGATGGCTACCCCTGCTGTTTTGACTTCACCTGAAGCATAGTAGATTTTGCTCCAACCTTTTACCTTTAATCTGCATGTATCTCCCCGCTTCAGGTGTGTTTCCTGTAAACACCATATTGTAGGATTCTGGCTTTTAATCCATTCTGCTAACCGTTTCCTCTTTATGGGGGAGTATATCCCGTTCACATTTATGGTTAGAATGACCAATTCTGTATTACTTGCCATCTTGTTAACCCTGGTTTATGCTTTTCTCCCTTCTTTCCCCTTTACCCCCCTTCCCAGTATTAAGCTTGTGAGCACCACTTGCTTCTCACAGCCTTCCCTTTTTATTATCCCTCCCCCCACCTTAGAGTTCCTCCCCCTATCTTACCCCTTTCCTTCCCAGTTTCCGTATTCCCTTCCACTTAGCTTATTCCTTCCCTTTTCACTTTTCCCTTCTCACTTTTCAATGAGGTGGGAGAAGTTTCACCATAGATTGAATATGTCTTAAGATTTTTCACTTAAAGCCAATTCTGAAGGCAGTAAAATGCCCACTATATTCATCCCCCTCCATTCTTTCTCTCAGATATAATAGGTTTCCTATGCCTCTTCATGAGATGTACTACCCTCACTTTACCCTTTTTCTGGTACAATGTCCTTTCCACATCAGTTTCTAGAACAAGGTATACATGTATTCTTTATACATCTTTATAGCTGAAATATAGTTCCCAAGATTAATCTTTATCTTTTTAGATTTCTCTTGAGTTCTATATTTCTAGATCAAACTTTTTGTTAAGTTCTGGCTTTTTCATCAAAAATAGGTGAAATTCGCTTACTTCGTTGAATGTCCATCTTCTTCCCTGGAAAAAGATGCTCATTCTCGCTGGGTAAGTTATTTTTGGTTGCATAACAAGTTCCTTAGCCTTTCAGAATATCATATTCCAGGACCTTCGATCCTTTAATGTGGATGCTGCCAGATCCTGGGTGATCCTTATTGTGGCTCCTTTATACTTGAATTGGGTTTTTCTAGCCGCTTTCAATATTTTTTCCTTCGTCTGAGGGTTCTGGCATTTGGCCACTATATTCCTTGGTGTTTTGATTTTAGGATCCCTTTCAGTGGGTGATCGATGAATCCTTTCAATGTTTATTTTTTCCTCTGTTCCTATGACTTCTGGGCAGTTCTCTTTGATAATTTCCTGGAAAATAGTGTCCAGGCTCTTTTTTTCATCATGTTTTTCTGGGAGTCCGATGATTGTCAGATTGTCTCTCCTCGATCTGTTTTCAAGGTCTGTAGTCTTCCCCAGAAGGTATTTTACATTCTTTTCCATTGTTTGATTTTTTTGGATTTGCTTGACTGATTCTTCTTGTCTCCTCGAGTCATTCAATTCCAATTGTTCAATTCTGATTTTCAGTGAAGTATTTTCTTCACTTACTTTTTAAAAATCTTTTTCTAATTGTCCCATTTAGTTATTTTGTTCTGTGGAATTTTTTTCCATTTCGCCAATTTTGTTTTTTAGAGAGCAATTTTCTGTTTCCAGTTCACTAATCCTATTTTTCAAGGATTTTATTTCTTTATCCACTCTCTCTTTAACTGACTTCTCCAGGCTCTTTTGCCAAGCCTCCCATTTTTCTTCTATCTCCCTTGTGAGAGCCTTTTTAATTTCCTCCATGAGATTCATCTGTGCTGAGGAACAGATGATCTCCTCCTTTGGGGATTCACCTGGAGACTGTCTGTTTTTATTCTCCTCAGGATTTAGAGTCTGCTCTCTATCTGTGTAGAAGCTGTCAAGGGTTAAAGTCCTCTTCAGTTTCTTGCTCATTCTGTCTAATAATCAAAGACAAACTAGCAAAGAAAAACAGAAAAAACTGAAGTCTTTCTTTGGGGGAGGGGCTGGGTGGTATTACCGAGCTTCCTCTACAGACTGCGGGGGGGCAGCAGTGAGGCACTGGCCTTACTGTGCTGCGCCTGCACTCTGAGATCCGAGAGCGTGCTGAGTCACTGTGGGGGTGGGGAAGGGAGGGCGGCCAGGTCCCGAGAGGCTCCAGCTGTTTGGGGTTGTATTCTTCACCCCCGGTGTTTTTAGCTTCTCTGCCTGGCTGCTGACTTGCAGCAGGGCAAAGTATCCAGTCCTGTAGCGAAGCTCTCCCTGCAGAGACGGCTGCGATCACTCCCCACCCCCTCTCCAGTCTGCTCCCATGCTCTCACTACCGCTGCCCATCACCTGCGCCCGATCTAAAACCATCCCAGCCCTCCAGTAGAAACAGACCTTTCTTGGCGAATCTCAAGTATGGCTTCTCTTGGTAACTATTTGTGGTTTTTTTTTTTTTTCAGTCAAGCATTAATTCAGAGGCTTGTAATGAAATGGATAGTGAGAGAAAGCGCCGAGCTTTCGCAGCTGTGTGCCTCCTCTCCGCCATCTTTTTTTAACATTTTTTAAAAATTTTTTTGACTGATTCTTGAAGGTTCATTAAGTCATTCATTTCCATTTGTTCGATTTTAATTTTTAATGAATTGTTTTCTTCATTTATATTTTATCTTCTTTTGCATTTGGCCAATTGAACTTTTAAATTAGGTGATTTTTTTTTCATTGATTTTTCTTTTTCTAATTCACAAATTCTGTTTTTCAACAACTTGGCATCTTTTTCATATTTATTCTGTAATGAGTTATTGGCTTTTTCCATTTCATGTAATCTATTAAAGGAGTTTTCTTCAGATAATTTCTGTGTTCCTTTTTCCAAACTCTCTTGCAATATTTTCATTTATTTTCCTCTTTTTTCTTCTCTCTATTAAAATACTTTTTGAATTCTTCTAAGAGAGCTTTGTGAGATTGGGACCAACTCATATTACCTTCTTTGGCTTCATCTGGAGATGAATTGCTTTTACCATTCACAGGGTTTAAGGTCTATTCTTATCTTTCTCCATAAAAACTAGTTATACTGAGAGATATTTTGGGGTTTGTTTTTTTTTGTTTTGTTTTTGCTTTTTTAGTCAATTTTTGGAAGTCAATTCTTAGGGTATAGGGGAGATTGTCCCAAATCTAGTGTATAGGCAACAATGACTTGACTTCATGTTTCTGTGGAGCCAGTGCTACTGACTTTGTGGGTAGTCATGGCTAGGTCTCACATTGTTCTAGGTTTCAGAGGCTCACTATTTGTCTTTTGTAATTGTGTTGGATGTCTCACAGATAATCTGCTGATCCACTAGCTTGTAATCAGGACAGAGTAGCCAATGGTTCTGTAATTTGACTGTGTCTCCCTGCAGAACCCCTGGCATATAGACACCACCTAGCCCCATCTCCCTTCTCTGCACTTGCATTTGACCTTATCCCTCCACCCTGATTTAAAGAGACCTTTTCTCTAGTTCTTCCAAAATATCTTCTGCTACAAATTTATTACACTCCAAATATCTGTGGGTTCTGTCACTCAAAAAATAGTTCAGTTCTGGTATTTATTTGAGGGATACCAGGAATAGCTCAGATAAAAACCTGTCTACTCTCTACCATATTGAGTCCACCCTTTTATTTAAGTTTTTTTTTCTTTTTGTATCAATATTCATTAGGGAAATTGATCTATAATTTACTTTCTCTGTTTTAACCCTACTTCATTTAGATATTAACACCATGTCTGTATCATAAAAAGAATTTTATAGGATTCCTTCTTTCCCCATTTTTCAAAATAGTTTGCATAGTATTGGAATTAATTGTTCTTTAAATGTTGGTATGATTGACCCATAAATCCATCTGGCCTGGTGATTTTTTTTTTCTTAGAGAGTTGATTAATAGGAATTTTTATTTATTTTTCTAAAATGAGACTATTTAAGTATTTTATTTCCTCTTCCATTAATTTGGGCAATATGTTTTTTGTAAGTATTCATAGATTTCACTTAGATTATCAGATTTATTTGCATACATACAATTGGGCATAATACCCTCTAATTATTGCTATAATTTCCTCTTTATTGGTGGAAATTAACCTTTTTTTTAAATCTTTGATACTAATAATTTGATTTTCTTCTTTCTTTTTCCTAATCAAACTAATTAATGTTTATCTATTTTGTTCCCCCCCCCAAAAAAAAAACTCTTAGTTTTTTTTTTTTATTAATTCAATAGTTTTTGTTTTTACTTTAAATTTTATTAATCTAGTCTTTTATTTTCAGAATGTCAAACAGCACTTAATTGGGGGGAGTTAATTTCTTCTTTTTTGTTTTTTAGTTGCATTCCCATTTCATTGGTCTTCTTTTTCTCTATTTAATTCATGTAGCAATTTAGGGATAAATTTTTTTCTCTAAGGACTGCTTTGGCTGCATCTCATAAGGTTTGCATGCTATTTCAATACTGTCTCTTACATTAAATTATGGATTGTTTCTGTGATTTGTTGTTTGACCTACTCATTCTTTAGAATTAGATTATTTAATTGCTAATTGTTTTAGTTATCTTTCCCTGAGCCTTTTTTGAAAATACTTTTTATTGAATTGTGGTCTGACAAGTACGCATTTATTATTTTTGACTTTCTATATTTTATTGTGAATGTTTTTATGACATAATACATGTGTAGGTACCATGTACTGCTGAGAAAAAAAAAAGTGTATTACTTTTTGTTACTCTTCAGTTTTCCCTAGAGTTCTATCATATCTACTTTTTCTAGGATTCTATTAATCTCCTTACTTTTCTTCTTTATTTTGTTGTTAAATGTATCTAATTCTGAGAGTAAGAAGTTGAGGTCCCCAGTAAGTTGTTTTTTTTTTTTTTTGTTTTGTTTTGTTTTGTTTTTTTTTTTTTTTTTTTTTTTTTTTTTTTGCTTGCTATTTTTTCTTAGAACTGCTTAGCTTCTCTAAGAATTTGAATGTTCTACCACTTGGTGTATATACAATTAGTATCAATATTACTTCATTGTCTATGGTACCCTTTTAAAAGGTGTACTTTCCTTCCTTATTTTTTTAACTAGATCTATTTGTACTTTTGCTTTATCTAAGATCAGAATTGCTACCACTATTTTTTTTTTCCCTTGGTTCAACTGAAACATAATAAATTCTGCTCCAGCCTTTTATCCTTACACACTATGTGTCTATTTTATTTTCAAAAGTGTTTCTTTTAAACAACTTCTTGTAGGATTATTGGTTTTAATCTACTCTGCTATCTACTTTTGTTTTATTCATATTCATATGAATATTCCCAATCATATTCATTTATGATTATCAGCTATGTATTGTCATTCTTCATATTTTCTCCCTTAAATATATAATTTTTTCTCTCTTTCCATACTGTCACTTATGAGTTGTGTTTTATTTCAAACCCATCTTGCCTTTTTCCCACCTTCCCTTCTATCTCTCCTCCTCCCATTTCTTACCTCTTTCCCATACTGTTTCTGCCCTCCCTTTTAACCAGCCCCTTTATTTTATTTTCTTTCTTTTCCTAGTTCCTTTTATAGTAAGATAAATTTATATATCCAACTGAAAGATTGTTATTCCTTCCTTCTGCCAAAACTGATGAGATTAAACATGAGAAACTGCTTATCCCCTCTCCTTTTACCACCTCTGTTGTAAGTTTTTTTTTTTGTTTCTCTTTAAGTATTTTACTTTGTCCCAGTCCCTTTCCTTTTCTCCCAGTATAATCTTTTTGCCACACCTTAATATATTTTTTGAAATCACACATTAAAGTCCTTTCATATCCACACCCTCATCCATGCATGCCATCTCTAAGTGAACCAAAACTGATACAGTTTTCAAGAAGTACAGATATTATTTTTCAATTTAGGGATGTAAACAGTTTTACCTTTAAGTAATATGCAAATATGTATGTATATATCTATATATCCTTTGTTTACCTTTCTATGCTTCTCTTGAGTCCTGTATTTGAAGATCAAATTTTCTGTTTAACTTTCTTTTTTTTTTCCCCCTTAGGAATGATTGATAGTCTCTTGCTTATTGGATATCCAACTTTTACCCTGAAAGATGATGCTTCTTCTCATTAGTGTGTTAATTCTTGGTTATAAATTCAGTTTTTCCTATTCTGGAATATGACATTCCAGGTCCTCTGATTCTTTATTGTAGAAACTGCCAGTTCTTGGGTTATCCTTACTGTTGCTCCTCAATACTTGAATTGCTTTTGCCTGGTAGCTTGCAATATTTTTATTTTGAGATTATACTTTTAGAATTTTGGAACAATCTTCCTTGTTTATTTGTTTGTTTGTTTGTTTTTTCTTTTGGAATCTCTTTTCCATTATCCCCCCTTCTGTTTTTACTATATAAAGGTAGTTTTCTTTGATGATCTTTTGAAGAATGCTATCCAGGCTCTTTTTTGGTCATGGCCTTCAGGTAGACCAATAATTATTTTTTTTTTCTGAATCTATTTTCAAAGCCAGGTATTTTATAAAAAGTTAGTTTACATTTTGTTCCATTTTTTTTCATTCTTTTTCATTTGTTTGACTGATTCTTGATATTTCATAATTAGCTTCCATTTACCCCATTATAATTTTTAATGTGTGATTTTCATCAGTTAGCTTTTGTAGCTCTTTTTCCATATGATTAATTCTACTTTTCAAAATGTTGTTTTCTTCAGTGGAATTTTTTTTTTTTTTTGCATTTGATCTATTGCGGGTTTTTTTTTTAAATTTCTTTCTTCAATGGATTTTTATTTTTTTGCATTTGGCCAACTGTACTTTTTTAGGGAATTGTTTTCTTCAGTCAATTTTTTCCCTTCGTTTTACAACTGTTGACTCTCTGGCACACCTTTTCTTTTCTCATTTTTTTCCCTTCTGCCTCTCTTATTTGCCTTTTAAAATCTTGTATGAACACTTCCAATAAGCCTCTTTAGCCTTGTGATCAAATTATATCACTCTTTGAGGATTCCTCTCTAGACATTTTATATACATCTGAGTTGGTGTTTTTGTCTTTCTTTTCATGTATTCTATGGCTGTTTTTTTTTTCCTTGCTCATTTTCTTTCCATTTTTTTTCTTTTTTATGACTTTTATGATTGAGCTTTGTGCCTGAGGCATAGAATGGCATTGTCACAAAGCTTTCCATGCAGCTCTGAACTTCAGCTTTGTGCACAAGGGTTTCTTGTGTTTTTTGTCTTGCACACTGTGGGTAAGACCTACCTGCTCTTTCCAGGGTTCCCTACCTGGCAATTTGTCTTCTGAGACTGACCTAGTGTCTGCTCCATTACTGAGCCAGGACCAAAGATCTCAGTTGTTGATCTGCTGTTATTAATATCCTCTTACTGGCCCTTCCAGACACTGTGTGATCTATGCTAAAGTTCATTTTTACCCCAGTGAGACTGAACTTTCTTGAAGTCCTTTCAATCTATCTTGAGTTGGAGAGTAGTTTCATTCCATCAGATTCTGTTCAGAAGCTTGGTTTCATGCAGTTTTTGAGAGAAAGTAGGAGAGTTCCAGAAGCTTCTTGCTTCACTCCACAATCTTGCCTCTGCCTCTGGACTTTTTTGTATTATATATAATGTAGTAAAACATCTTCCTGAACCAAGCAAAATTCCTTTCACTTCTGTTACCTTAGATCAATTTATTGTAAGAGACAAATCATAATTACCCATTATAACAAAATTGTTTCCATATGTCAATTAATCCATGAACGTTCATAATACTAGAGCAGCTTATTCTTAGTTATGCTAATGTATGTATTGACAATGGCACTGCTCACAGAAATGAGTTCACTTCCCACAACTTTTCATAAATCCTATTATTAACTAACTTCTCTTTCCATCATCTGAAGGGAAAAAATGTGTCTAAGGCATTTTGGTGGCGTTCCTGGTTGTATCTGTTCCATACTCCTCCTGATTTGAAGGTATCTGTAACATATTAGAGAGTGAATCTCAGTCTTGCATTTGACACATTCTGGCTATTTGACTTAGAAGTAACACTCCTCAGAGTTGCCTTCTGGATCAGTCAATTCATAGATGGATTTTTTAAAGGACAGATATGCCAGAAGTTTCATATGGATGAGATTAAAAATCCATTGATGTGTAACAGAAATCAGTTGGACATGGATGGAATGGAAAAACTGGTTGCAATATAATCATAAATTGATATCCATAGAAGTACATTAGTTAAAAGCAATAAAAGCATATTTTTTGAAGAAAATATACTCATTTCTAAGTTTAGGAATCAAAGTAAAGAAACATGATGGAATGTATTTGGAAAGAGTATATTAAGGGAGAAATTAAAGCAATGATCTCATATCCTACTGATCATTTTTATGGAAAGAAGAAATAAACAAAGAATTTTTGAAATACTTCATATACTTGGCATGGCCACATGTCATGCTATTTGAGGATATTAGATGTCTAATCAGCAGTAGTAGTTGTCTCAACATAAAGCAAAGGGGATTAAATTATTGTTTCAATGTTTTATTTATTCTATAAAAGGAAAAGGAAAAAAGACAGAGTATATTATTCTGGATCAAATTCTGACAAGTAAGAATGAAGTTTCTTGAATTACAAAGGATTGTAATATTGGAGAACACAGAGCACAGACTGGAGAGTTTTCCACCTTACTTATTCATGATAGAAAAACAGGAAATAAAAATAAAACAAAAACAAACCCCCAAAACGATTTCATTTCCTCTTGTATAAAATGAGCTGGAGAAGGAAATGGCAAACCTCCTCCACATATTTGCCAAGAAAATAGCAAATGGGTCACAAAGAGTATTACATCAGTAAAATAATTGAACAACAATAAAAAATATATATATTTTAAAAACCAAATGTAAAAACAATGGGTGAAGGTAAAAGATAAATGCAACAGTGCAATAACCTTGTAAGAATAATGAAAAGTGTGATTCCCTGTGTCTGACAAAAGTCAAGTGGTAATTTTTATGGTTCTTTTTTTATGGTTTCTTTTTTCACATTAACTTCTAGAGTAAGTATATACATTATACATCTATACACTATGTGTATGTATAGCTAAATGTGACAAATATGGATATATATATATATATATTTATACATATATTTGTACTTACTTTTTTGTATCCATATATAAAGAGGGATTCAAAGGGATTCAAAAACCTCACCCTCAAGAAGGGAAATATCAGCTTACTTTTCTGCTTTAAAACTAAATGTGTGTTTCATAGTATGTGGAAAAATTAATGCACATAATTTCTGATCAGACCCAAGAAATTGTTTCCTAAATATTTTAGTATAACTAGTAATACCAGCTTTATTGAGCTATAGAGAAGAGTTAAAAAAATTCTTAGCTCATATTACACTGACCGACTATTTGGTAGATTTTAGGGAAACTGAGAGATACATCTTTTACTAATAGTATGTCCAGAGACTGTGTTGAGCAAGGAATTAAGACATTTTTTAAAAGTATAAAGGCTCTTTCTTATAATGTTTGTTTCTTTCTTGAGAGTCTAAAATCTATTTCAGCGATTCATTTTTCTTTATAAAAACAATAATTGTTTGTAAAAATGATGAATTTAAATGTTGAAAAAGACCAGATCATAAAGGGCACTGAAGTCAAAGAGGATAAGTGAAATTCAAGGCAATAAATATTGGAAAGCACAATAAAATCATAGAAGCCCGAGAAAGGAAGCATAATAGCAATATTTGGGCAAATATCAAGGAGTACAAAATAAAAGTGATTTTTTCATTTGTAGTGCTGTAAAGTAGAAACAGATAAGAAATTT
Organism: Antechinus flavipes; assembly: GCF_016432865.1. Lineage (NCBI taxonomy): Eukaryota > Metazoa > Chordata > Mammalia > Dasyuromorphia > Dasyuridae > Antechinus > Antechinus flavipes. The sequence goes on from NC_067398.1 coordinate 414,109,841, forward strand.
TTAGAAATTGAACACAAGAGGGCAGCTAGGTGGAGCAGTGGAAAGAACACCAGTTTGAAGTCAGGAGGACCTGAGTTTAAATCAGGTCTCAGACACTTAACACTTCCTAGTAGTGGGACCCTAGACAACGCACATAACCCCAATTGCCTCATTAAAAACAAAACAAAACAAAACAAAAAACACAGGTAAGACTGACAGATCATGACATAGTAATGAAAGGGTACTTCAATCAATTATACCATTTATTCTCTACCAACAGCAAAATATCTACTACCATTTAAATTTGCTTTAGGAATAACATTCTTTAAAAAGTGGAAGTTACAACCTAAAAGTTCCCTTCTGAATTTAATTTTTATTAGGGAAAAATGATCATACTAAAATTTACGATATAGTTTTTACTAAAGAAAGAACTAAAACTCAAGTCACACTGATCACATTTTCTTTTTTGACAAGATTAATCATTATTAAATGAGGAATTCTGTGTATATTATTTACCTAGATTTCAAAGCCTCATATACATCTTTTTTGAGAAGGAGAGATAAGATTAAAGAAAAAGACAGTAAAATGGATTCATAGATGGTTGGAATACTGAATTCCAAAGAATAGCTACGAATGGTTCAGTGTCAATATATAAAGAAGTCTAAATCTACCATGGATGGTCTCAGAGTCTCTATTGGTTCCAGCCTGCTTGGTATATTTATCAATAACTTGGATAAAAATGATATTATTATGGTGATAAAATTTCCAAATTCTGGAAAGGATAAATAACACAGTATTATATAGAATTAGGATCTTGAAGGCTAGAACCTTGGACTAAATAAAATTAACCGGGGGGGGGGGGGGGAGGAGAACTGTATAACTATAAGATAGGGCACACATGTAGATTTAGCAGTAATTCTGGGAAAAAAATATGGTAATTTTATTGGACTGCAAGCTCAATATGGGTCTGCAATGTGATGGGATAGCTAAAATAGCTCATGGAAGCAAGAATTGTGCTAACAGCTTTGAGGAATTAGGAAGTGACAATTCTACATTACTCAGCTCTTAAGACATCTGATCTGGAGTACTTTGTTCAATTCTGCATTTTATGATTTACAGTATACATAGATAAGCAAACAAATATTCAGAGGAGGGTAATGAGGTTATAAAGAATCCTGATTTTATAATATATATTATATTCATTTATAAGAAATAGATATATTTATCCCAGAAAAAATAACATTAAGGTGGGCATGATATAAAGACCTCCTGTGTGAAGAAGGAATTTGAGTTATTCTGTTTGGCTCCAAGATAGGGAATTGCAAAGAGGTGAACTTAGGTTTGATGTCAGTTAAAAATAAAACAAAGTAAATAACCTTAAGGAATTTAAGTTATTCAATGCAAAGTTGAATGAAAAATTTTCAAGTATGATTTAGTGTGGATTCCTTTATGCATGGGTTTGACTAGACATTTACTGTGGTATCTTCCAAATCTCAGATTTGTGGTTTTGTAATACTTATTGTACTAATATCATCATTAAGAAAATTTTCTATTGAATTGGTCAAGAGCCTATAAATTGTCACTAATTCACTTTTGTAAATTTGAAAGCAATACCAACTTCAATAAATGGCTAATGATGTCAATGGTTGATTGGCATTTAAACAGTCCTAGAAGTTAGAATAATGAGCTAGTCCTAACACATAGAAGTAAAAATGTATTGTTATGCAGTCTTAGAATTGAGTTCAACAAATGAACCATATGTAATTTTGTATTAGAAAAAGACCTAAAAACCCATCAAATTTAATACTGCACTAAGAATTCTTCCTATTCCTAAGAAGTATTTTAAAAGCCTTTATTTAACCTTTACTTGCAGGTTTCCAATAACTGTGAACACATTACATGCTTAAGCTGTCAATTCCAGTTCTATATAGATCTGATTTGAGATTTTTTTTTTCTTTTTGTATTAGTTATCAGATTAGTTACATTAAATTCTTGGTCATCTCTGACCATAGGTCAAGCAAAAAAAAAAGTCTAAACCCTTTTGCATAGGACAGTCCTTCAGAAACACAGAAACAGTTGTCATCTGTCCCCCAGTATTATATTTTATCACTAGAAAATGTAGATTGACATGTTTAGGAAGTACTGTGAACTTGAAAAAAGTATTCAATAAACTTGGAGTAATTCAGGGGGTGAAATGACATTGAATCATTCTAACATAATGTAAAACTTTATTAAGAGAGAAATAGTGTATAGCTTCATTTTGTTCTGCCCTGCTCAAGACCCATCTGGTATCAATGTGCTTAATCTCATTTAACACATTTGATAAATTATAAAGCATGCAGAGGTAGGACCAAAACCAGGAAACCATCCTAAGTGAGAGAAAATTGAGGTGATGAGGGAAGTTTTATATCTATATCTATATATCTATATATCTATATCTATATCTATATCTATATATGTATGTATGTATGTGTGTGTATGTATATATGTATATATGTGAATATGTATATATGTATGTAGGCAGATATGAGAGAGAGAGAGAGAATAGTGATCATTTTCTTCAAGTATTTGAAAAGCCATTATATGTAAGAATGATAAGATTCTACTTGATCTCTAGTAACAAAATTTGAAATAATTACTTAGAAGTTGGTAGGGTTTCAGATTAATAATGAGAAAATTTCTTAAAACTCCAACATCAAAATGGGATTTCTTTAGAGGTATTAAATTTCCTTTCAGTGTAAGCTAGAGGACAACTTATTAAGTATAAGGGAGAAGGCATTTCTCCTCTAATACAGGCTAGTTAGGTTTTTCTGAGATCTCATCCATGACATTCTGTGAGTCTAGAATCTTTAGTATATCTCTTTTCTTCCTTTCAAATAATTACAACATATTTCACATTCTCTAAACTCCAATATTACTGCACTAGAAATGATGTCAAAGGAATATGCTTCTTGGTTAGAGCAAAGAATGATGTGTTCATGTGGTTACATGACCTCTCACAGCTTCTGTAAATTTTTCTATGAATCACATTTCTCACTCTGTTGCACATATACCAAGTAACTGTATTCATCAAAAGCATTTTTACACTGATTGAGGCGCTTCTATCCACCTGAAAAATAGGCATATAAATTAACTCCAAAACATAGAGTGTATAACTATCTCTATGAATCACTTAAGTGATATCATAGTGTGTTTTTTCCCTAATCACATGAAGACTATAGATAGCTTAGTGTCCCTTCATACAAGGGGGATGAATTTTCTTTCTTTCTCCTGAAAGCTCATACCTAGAGCAAGTCTTTTAAGGAATCAATATTCAATTAAAGTTTGGCCTAAAGTGCTGATATGGAAGCTGATAGTCTAAGATCTTTATTCTTGATGGTTATTCTTTGTTTCCCCCAAATCTTATGGGATGTTCATTTAAGTGTGCTATATTTTCCTTGTTTGCTTCCAATTATAGTAACAAATGCTACTTCTTTCATCCTTGGTTACATTAAAAATAATCAGGTTACTGATATAGTCATTTTTATGTGATGTCACCCAAACCTTCAATAATTAATGGTTATAAAAATATTTAAATAAATCTCATTGAACTTGTTGGGGGAAAAAAAAAACTATTTATTTAATTTTTTTACTTAGGATGATCTAGAATTTAACCTAAAATTCTTCTTGGTTACTGTACCTTTTCTGGGGGAGGGAGAAGAGAGAGGAAGTGAAGATGATGATGATAAAGGAAAAATGAAAAGAGAAAAAAGAAGGTGAGAGAAGAGATGAAAAAAGGGAAGAAGGAAGAGAGAAGGAAAAACAAGGGAAAAGTACTGAAGTGGAGGAAAAGGAAAGAAGAGAAAAGAAAACAGAGAAATGGGAAGAAGGAAGGAAGGAAAGGAGGAAACGTTCTTGAAATGGCTAATGATGTGTTTTTTTTTTTTTAAGTCATCTTGGTTTAGAAAACCAATTAATACTTTAAAATTAAGTAATATGACAGATTTTAAAAACAATATCAAATTGCATCTGTGAAGGTGATGTTTTAAACAATTAAGCATACTTTCAAAGTGGATCATTATTTTATTCATACTACCAATTTCCCATGAAATCTTATTACACACATTATATGGGGAAACCTTTTCAGTCAGTTAATTATCAGTCAACAATTTATTGTTTATTTATTATGTGCTTATTATGTGCCAAAAGTTTGATACATAGTGGGGATTCTTAAAAGGCCAAAAAAAAAAAAAAAAAAAAAAAAAAAAACAGATTCTGCTCTCAAGGAATGTACATTCTAATGTGAAATAAAATATGTAAATGACTACATTCAAACAAGCTAAATACAGGATAAGGTGAAGACAATTATAGAGAAAAGGCAATAGTATTAATGAAGAAGGGGATAAGGAAAGGTTTCTTGTAGAACATAAAAATAATATTTGAAGATGCCAAGTCAAGAGATGGAAATGAGGAGGGAGAGAATTATAGATATGAGATTTGAAAATGGCCAGATTTGGAAGATGAAATGTCTTGTTCAAGGAACCGAACAGGGTCCAGTGCATTGTATTGCAGAGTATATCTTGAGGTGGGGTAAAGTATGTTGATTTAGGGGTAGGAAACAAAAAAGAAAAAGAAAGAAAAGTTATAGGAAAACCAGATTTTAAAGAGCTTTGAGCAGCAAGCAAAGAATTTGTTTGTTGTATACTAAAAAAGAGAAAGGGAGTCATTGGAATTCATTCAATTGTTGTTCAGTCATATCTGTTGGCTCAAATCTCTGATATCATTTGAGGTTTTCTTGACAAAGATTCTGGAGTGGCTTGTAATTTCCTTATCTAACTCCTTTTACAGATGAGGAACTGAAGTAAAGAGAGTTAAGTAGCTTGCCCAAAGTGACAGAGTGAAGAAGGTGAAGCCATATTTGAACTCAAATCTTCCTGATTTGATTCCAGGCACAGTACTCTCTACACTGTACACTATACAGGCACTGTACAACTCTAGTTGCATTATTTTATAAAATAGAAGCTTAGGAAACCTAGAGTGATTTGAAATGAAATGTGCCCCCCACAACATGCAAAACAGATGCAGATTGCATTCTCAATCTTCCCACCTATATGCAGGTAAATAGTAGAATGTATCTTCTCTGCAGCCATCAGTATCTTGATTGAGGCATACTTACTGGGAAAAGGATTAAGTCTTGAGTACATACACACACACACACACACACACACACACACACATACACATACACACACATATTTATTTGTGTCTTTCAAGATAAAAACCTTAAATATGTTATTGTTTACCAGATTAAACTACGGAATTAGGAGAAAGATTTCATTAGTCAACAGCAATATTATTGAAATAAAGACTTTTCAAAAAGTTAATGGTTTTATCTTTTTATTTTCCTCATTAATATCACTGAGGAGAAAAGAAAAGTTAGGTAGAAAGTTGCAGTTTTGGAATTACTACAGTTGTCCACATGCAATTATAATTTGAAAATAATTGCCAGCAAATTCTGAGTGTGGAGGCAAAAAGGCAGAATGTAGTCAGGAAGCCGCTTGAGCTCTCCTCATTTCCCTTGAAAACCACATGAAACCATACTTCTAAAAAGAGTCTGTTGGAATGAACTTACTCTCCAGTTCAAGAAAGCTGAAAAAAATTCAAGAAAGGTCAGTCTCACTTGGGTGAAAAGGGTGATCAACCCAGCTCAGATAGATTTTGGAAAAGTGTGTGAGAGGGTCTAAATCACAGCAAATCAGTAAGTAAGACCCTCATTTCTGGCTTAGTAGAAGAGCACTTCAATGGGACAGCTTCTAGTCCCAGCTCAGAAGGCAAATGCTAGGAAATTAGGCTGTTTCCTGAGGAGAGAAAGGAAATCTACCTTACAAGGAGCCCCTGTTCTTAAGGCCAACACTCAGAGCTGCAAAGGAAGTTTGGGAAAGAGCCGTGTTATCCAGGAGCAGAGCTCCAGCTTAAAAGTAAGAAGGAATAGCTAGATGGTTTAGTGGATAGAACACCAGCCATGAATTCAGGAGAACTAGAGTTCCAATCTGGTTTCAGATTCTTAATACTTCCTGCCTATGTGACCCCGGGAAAGTCACTTAACCCCAATTGCCTAAGCAAAATAAATAAATGAGAAAAGAAATACCAAAAGAAAAAAGAAATAAAATAAGCACGAAACAGAAAAGAACCTTAACCAAAGAAAGCTACTAAGGTGACAGGACAGACCAAAACATAGACTCAGAGGAGGACAGTATGTCCACAGAAAAAATCTGAAAGGGTGATATGAAATGGACTCAAGTCAGAAGAGAAAGTTCTTTGAAAAGTTCATAAAAGACTTCAAAAGACAAATGAGAGGTAGAAGAAAAAAATAGAAAAAAACTAAGAGATATGCATGACAGAGTCAACACTTTGAAAAAGGGGAAAAAATTGTTTGAAGAAAATTACTTTACAGCTACCTAAACAGTAGAATACATCAAATGAAAAAGAAATAGAAAAGATAACTGAAGAATATCACATATTAAAAGTTACAATAGGGCAAATAGAAACTAATGACTTTGTGAAACAGCAAGAATCAGTCAAATAAACTAAAAAGAATGAAAAAATGGGGAAAAATATGAAAATAGATCCATAAGAGACAATTTAAAATCATTAGACCACTTGAAGACCATAACCAAAGGGGGGAAAAAAAAAAAGATGCTGTGCAGCATTTTACTAGAATTCATTAAGGAAAACTGTCCCAATATTCTAAAAACAGAGTAAGAAATAAACATTGAAAGAATCCATTGATAATCTCTGGAAAATGGTCCCACAAGAAAACACCAAGGAACATTGATGCAAAACTCAAAAACTATAATCTCAAGGAAAAAATACTGCAAGCTGCCAGACGAAAACAATTCAAATATCAAAGAACAACAGTCACCATTACCCAGGATCTGAGAACTACTACAATAAAGGATCAGAGAGCCTGGAATATCATATTCAAAGGCAAAGGACCTGGTGTTACAACCAAGAAGGAGTTTCCTAGAGAGACTCAGCATCATCTTTCAGGGGAGAAGATGGAGCTTCAATGAAGTAACACACATTTAGTCATTTCTATTGAAAGAAACTAAACTAAACAGAAAATTTAATTCATAAAAACAGAACTCAAGTGAACTATAGAAAGGGAAATAGGGAAAACATATATATTTTCAATATATCTTTTTTATTATAGCTTTTTATTGACAGACCATATGCATAGGTAATTTTTCAACATTGACCCTTGCAATTACTTCTGTTCCAATTTTTCCTTTCTTTCCCTCTACCCCCTGCCCTAGCTTTGGCAATGAGAGTTGAGAAAGAGATTAAAGGGATTAGAATAGGTAATGAGGAAACCAAACTATCACTCTTTGCTGATGATATGATGGTATACTTAGAGAACCCCAGAGAATCTACTAAAAAGCTATTAGAAATAATCCACACCTTTAGCAAAGTTGCAGGATACAAAATAAATGCACATAATTCATCAGCATTCTTATACTTAACTGTAATGTGCTTGGGACCTCAGTGCATCAACTCTGAGACATGATAAGATTGTTGTAGGACTTGAAAGCCCTCAAGAATCATTGGATTTTCTGAGAAATGATAAGACTGTTACAGGACTTCAGAATCTGCTGGAATCATTGGATTCCCTAAGACATAAAAAGACTTTTGCAGGACTTCAAAAACTCAGGGGGATGATTGGATTCCCTGATATGTGAAGCAATGGACAATAGATTGGTTTTGGACTATCTCTTGGCTGCTGAAGAAGGCGTATGTGTGACTGCTGTTTACATACTCTCCTTCTAGGACTTCTGGCAATCTTTTACAACACCATGTTGATTTATATTGTTTGTTATACCATTACTTGCGTGTACAATTCATGCTTGTTACACCACATCAAGCTTGCACTGACTGTGGGGAGGGTCATCACTAATGGCCTCTGCATTATTGCTATGTGCTTATGTAATACCTCTCATGCTGATGGGTTTGTGCATAAGACCCTTCAGCCCAGAAACCCACTAGCAACCCCCACTTCCCTTTGGTGCTGTTCATTTCCCTTCCTGAGATGTCAGGGAGGGCATGATTATCTCCTTTTTAGTGCTTTCACCTCCCTTCCTGAGAAGTCAGGGGGGTCGGGATCACCTCCTTTTCTTCACCTCCTTTCCTGAGAAGTCAGGGAGGGTGTGATCACCTGTGCAACAAGAAAACTGTTTGGTTCGGCACACATATATTGTATCCAGGATATACTGTAACCTATTCAACATGTAAAGGACTGTTTGCCATCTGGGGGAAGGGGTGGAGGGAGGGAGGAGAAAAATCGGAACAGAAATGAATGCAAGGGATAATGCTGTAAAAAATTACCCTGGCATGCATTCTATCAATAAAAAGATATTAAAATAAAATAAAAAAATTAAAAAAAAGCATCAGTAAGGAATGGCCATATAAATGTATTAGAACTTCACCAATGGGAATTCATTTCTGAAATGAATATATAATTAATATTCTAATAATATTTGTTGATTGAAATTATTATGCCTACATAGCATATGTCAACAAGGTTTAGTTCCAAAATTATTTTCACAGATAATTAAATAAATTATGTCTGTTGATAAGGATGCAAAAGCCAATATGGTGCAGTGTAAACTCTACTAGTTTGGTAATCACATAAAACTTGGTTCTGATATTAATGTGCTATTTGATATCTGAGTGATTATGAGTGAATCACTTCAGTTATCTGGATCTTAATATTTTATTAGCAAAAGCAGAGTATTTATAGACTAGGTTTTTAAAAATCCCTTCCAGTTCAAAATCTACAATATTATGAATTAATTAAAGGGATCTCTTTAATAGGTACAATTTTGCTCATTACAAATTTGGTGGGTTGAGGATTTTAATCACATACAATTGATTTAGAATATCATTCTGATTTAATTTATCTTACCTACACAGATAGGACTCCTTAAAATGGCATGCTAAATTGTCATTAATAGGAAGTTGGGAAACCCATCTCTGTACATATTGAATTTCTTACTCTCTGAGGTAGAGTTCTGATTATAATGTACCAACACGGCAAAATTTGGAAATTTTTTCATTGATTTTGTTTTTTTATGTGAATCATCTGGTTATTGTCTATAGAAAATACTGCAACTTTTTTAGGAAAAGATGACTAGGAAATATGCATGTATAAATTTATGCATGCATGTACAAAATGATTTATATAGAAATTTGAGTTTATTTCCATAAATTCACATAATATAATATGGAGTAGCTTCAGGATTGGACTAGCAGCTTTCTTACCAGGTCATACAAAGAATTTTCCATGGTAAAATATTTTTAAAAAGAAAATGAACAAAACAAAGAATTTTCTAATTATGTAAAACATATGTGACTACTGATAATTTTATCTAAATGATGCCTAAATGAAATTGTAAGTGTGTCATGTACTGCTTGACTACACAACTTCCTATTGAGTTTTCAAGAAGCACAATAAATTTAGCTATATAATACATTATCCTACTTGTGGTGAGACAGTTGAAGAGTGGAAATATAGAGCTGGGATGACTGGGTAAAAAGGAGCTAGTTATTTCTCGCTTTAGTGAAATTTGGATGACCAAAAGTGAGGAGCAAATAATAAGAAGATAATTATTGCATAGCCTTTTATCACCATTACCCAAAGTTATGTTTAAATCATTTGTATTTTTGGAAGTTGAGGGTAGGTTGTGGAGTTTTTGGTGTTTCAGATTTTTACTCTACAACAATGTTAGCAGGTACCATGTAACTCTGAATGCTCAATTGAAAAAATTGAAAAAGTCTAAAAGTTCAAAGTTGGATTTTAATGGAAAATATTTTGATATGACAAATTGGGATTTGCTGTGACACTTATTTTTAATTTTACTTAGATATTCACAAACAGCCCCAAAATGCATTTTTTATATTTTTAAGAAAAATATATATAACCTCACTATCTGACCTTCATGTTCATCTCTACCTATTGACTTCTATGTCTTCCTTTAAGTCCCAAATTAAAATTCATCATCTACTTAAAGCATTTCCTAAACTCTGTTAAATGTTTTATTTCTTTTAATAAATTTGTATATTTTCTCAACATAATTTTTTTGTTAGCATTCTCATAAGCTCCTTGAAGGCAAGGACTGTTTTTGTCTTTGTGTGTGTGTGTGTGTGTGTGTGTGTGTGTGTTCCCAATACTTAGCATAGTTACTGGCTTGTTGGATGTTTATTGACTGGCAGTCTGTATAAATCCTTCCCCAAAATTTATGGGAGAAACAAATGAATAAATATAAATATTATTCATTAATATTTTAACAAAATTATACCAAACATACCTTATATACAAGGAGAGAAGAAAATACCCACAAATACTGGAAGTGTTTATGAATCTTGTTCAAGTTCAACTTTTTGAAAATCAATTAATCAGTATTGTTTTTTCAAATATCATTGGGACCTCTAATTGTTTTGTAAATATTCATAATCCTATATTTAATTCAATAATTTTGACTTAATGAGGAAAATGTCTCAGTATAGTTTTTTAATGAAACAAACAAAATATACTGTAGGATATTTTTCTGTCATTTCATAATAAATATTTGATGCTTTTGTAAAACCAAAAATTTCTTTTGAGTGAAGAGGATTAAAATGTCTATTTCCCCAACAGTCTTGAGAAAAAGTAGATATTTAAAATATATTTCAGAATAATAAATATTTTAGAAGTATTGTATTTCAATCAGATAATCTATTTTTCCTGTTATTTCCCAAATGATGTGCACAATCTATGTTGCTGGATCTTTTCATCACAAAAAAAGACTTCTATAAAAAAATTTATACATATGAATTATTTTGTCATTCCTTGATCTCTTTGTAGTACAAGCTATATTGCTTTTTTAAAATGAAACTTCTTGATCAAACTTCCTTTATATATAGATTTTATTTTATTTGTATTTCCTATTTTTGTCCCTCCCTGACTCTTTGATTCATTGAGAAGTCAAGAAATACAAAATCCACTAAAATATAAAGTCATATAAATTAAATTGCTGAATTAGCTATGTTTCAAAAAATCCCAAATACACAAAACAGAAATGAAGAAAAATCTTTCAATTTGGAATCTAAATCTATTAGTTCTCTATGTGTCCACAGATACTATTAACTTTTAAATAATATTTTTTATCTATAACTTGTTTCATGGTTAGTTGCTTCTTCTTTTAGTTTACATAAAGTTTTCCTCGTCATTCTGAAACTATATCCTTCAAAATTTCTTATAGCATAATAGCAATCAGTTGTCACTTTATAAAAAATCACTTTGTGAAACATTCAACTTTATATAAAGGATTGTCAAATAAATCCATATTTCAAAAATTATGAAAATTCCTTACACAAAACATATCATATGACAAGACATTGCATTAGATAGGCAGCAAAAATGATGATGGGAACCTGAGAAGCATTTCTAAGTCAATTTCTATTTCTTTCCTTAAATTTGACAAAGATTCTTATATTTTCACTTTGTCTCAATGCAAACATGCTACTGAAGAGAAAAGTAAAACATTTTAAAAGCATAAGCTAACACAGTTGGAAATAAAAAATAATAAAAATATGAAAGAGGACAAAAATATCATTGATAGCAAGCTAATTCAATCTTGTGATATTGTCTGTGAACATCATAGTGGAGAAAGCTGCCTAGGGAAAGGAATATGTAAAAGGTAGCACTTGTATGAAATCAAGAGAAAAATATTAAGTTTGTAAATATATGAGGAGACTGAACAATAGTCATGTAAACTTGATAATTAGTCAAGTCAAGGCTGGAAGTGTTTTTAAAGATTTAAAAGTAAAGTCCCCCAAAAGAACACAGACAATTACATCAAACAATGATTATTTGCACAATTTAAAAATTCACAGAATTCTATAATCCTCAAGTGTCTAGACAGGCTTCTAGTGTAGATAGTGTAGCAGCAAAGAAATTTCCAGAGTTCCCCCAAAAATGAAGGTCAACAGACCCTATTTGTCTGTAAATTTGTCTGTATTTGTCTAGTAAAAACCTTTAATATAGATAAATCCAGCCTATTTTATCAAAGAATGCCATGCTGAAACTGTATTTCAGTGGAAGAAAAATTGTTGTGGTGCCTAAACTTTCAAAAAATAGAGATCCTCTTTTGCTTGGAAGCAATACATCAGGAACTTGTGAAGGAAATCTCAGAGCATTTAAAGAAATTAGCAAAACAACACTACCTGCACACTTTTTTTTCACTAAAAAAATTTCTGTTATAACTTTTGGATAATGGTTTATACACTGCTTCCTTCAATTAAAGGTTGAGAAAAGATTTTGGATTCAAAGGAGAAACTTGGAAGTTCTCTGTCAGAGCTCTCCAAATTCTTTTAAATAATAATTCTAATGAAATTTTACAGTATCAGAACAAAAAGATGGAGTAGAACAATTTTAGAGCCAAATAAAACTTAAATGGTCATCAGAAAAGGCATGTGGCCCCAGAATGGGAGTCTCTTATAAAGTTCCAGTCCAAGCAGTATCAGCACCAGCTCTAATCCTAGCCCAGATGTCCTCAAAGGCACAAAAGGACTAGGGATCTCTGAATTAGCTGCATAACTGTCTGTTCCTAGATCTCTCAGGTCAGAGACACAAAATGTGACAAGAAAGGCTCGTCATTAGGATGAGGGAGCCTTGAGAAACCAGCAAACCAAGAGTGAATATGGATGAAGTTGGCATTGGCAACTTGAGGAGGCCTTTATAGATCACTTAATATAGTGAGAAATAATTTTGGTCCTTCAACACATTAGAACTTACAGCTAAAGTTCCTCCTTACTGTTCCAGGGCACAAAAGAGTGTTTGTGTTCAAATCCCTAAAAGGATCTCTGAAATCAGTATTATAAAACCCCTCAAGCTTAAGACAGTGTACTCTCCAACCTGGAAAGAAAGCACTACTTTAACAAAGAGTTAAAGGTCAAGTAATAGACTAGGAAAATGAGGACACAATTGAAAAAGGTTCTGAGCATGGAAGGTTGGCATGGTGATGAAGATCAAAACACAAATTCAGAAGAAAATAATTTCAAAGATCCTACAATCAAAGCTTCTAAGAAAAATAAGAATTGATCTCAGATTATGGAAGAATTCAAGTGGGATTTAGATAATTAAGTAAAAGAAATAGAGGGAAAATTGGAAAGAGAAATGAGAGTGGTACAAAAGAAAAAGAGAAGACTGCCTTGAAATATACAATTGACCAAAAGGAAATTCAAAAACTCACATGGGAAGAAGATACTTGTAACTCATAAGAATTTTCCTATGTTTATGTCAGATAAAAGGACTATATATAGACAGAAAACTCAGGTGTGAATTGAATATGAAAGGACAATATCTAAAAGAATATAAAAACTATATATGGGAATAGACACTTGTTTTGCCCTGAAGCAAATTAGTAGAAGGGCATCTGGGGATGGGAAAGGGTGATAGAAGAAAACATATTATGGGAGAAGGTGGTCAATAGGAAAAATACAATAGGGGAGAGTCAGAGTGAAAGGAGAGAGATAATAGAATAAATAGGGAATAATACAGTTAGCCATAGTAATCAGGAAAGCTTTATTTTAGCTTTATATATATATATTTATATATATATATATATATATGTGTGTGTGTGTGTGTGTGTGTGTGTGCGTGTGTGTGTGTGTGTGTGTGTGTGTGTGTGTGTGTGTGTAAAATCTCTCTTCTAAGGGCAAAAAATTGGAAATTAACAGTATTCCCTTTAATTGGGGAATGGCTGAATAAATTATAGTATGTGTTTATGATGGAATATTAATTTTCTATGGGAAGAGATGAACAAAAGGCTCTCAGAAAAACTTGAAGCACCCTCTAAGAAGATAAGAAAAGTGAAATATTGTAATGTTTGGGCCAACTCTCTGGAGGACCTTGGGACCAGCCTGAGACCTTGGTCTTTTAGTGGAGGAGTGATGAAGGCAGGATAGCCACTACGAGGCTGGTCAAAGATGGAATGTCTCATTTTCAGTCCTTCTCAGCCCTTAAATACCCTATTACAATTACATCATTACATCAAACTGATTATATGTGAACAAGAGAACCATTACATCACCATGCAAAGTAGTAAGTATATGTATACTAAAGAACCATAAAAATTCCACTGAGTTAACACCTTGTAAGTATCCTTGTTTCAAGTATACTTCTCCAATAACATTTCTTTCAAGATCCTTCTAATTTTGGATAACATCTCAGGTTATCTCTCTTTGTTCACTATATTTACCCATGTAATTTCATTTTTATTTGCAAATGAAGGACTTGAAATTGAAAGATTTTGGAAATCCTATAATATTTACTACGCAATCTGGTATATTGCTATAGCATGGGAAGATGTAGCAGAAACATGTATGAAGAGAAGTTGGAAAAAATGTCTATCTGTGATTCATTCTGAATTTTGGTGGATTTGAGAAAAATGAAACCTTAGAAAAAGAGAAGGATATGATTATAAAATTAGCATCAGAATAAGAGCTAGAAGCAGATTATAATGATGTGAAAGAATTGCCTGAGTTTCAGAGAGAACTGTTGAATGAGAATTTGATTGACCTGATAACTGCAAAGGTTACAGAAAATGAAAAAAAGGGCTTTGGAATTCAAGGTTGAACCAAAAATGTTCACAGTGAAACAGTTGGTGGAAGCATTAAACTATATGAATAATTTTTCCCCAAGTGTTGAAAAGATGGATTCAAAAACTAAGATTTTTAAAACTTCAACCACTAATTGAAAATAATATTACATGCTGTCATTAGAAATATAAGAGGGAAAAGAGAGCTATTGTTCAAACATCTATTGATAGCTTCATAAAAGAAAAGTTGAGCAGCCAACCATCATTGACAAAGATTAGGTTCAATGGATATGAAAGGAGAAACATACTACATGTTTACGTTAACTTCACTGTACTATATATGTATTATTTTGTGGATGCCTTGTTATATAAGTTAAGTGAAGTGGCTTTCTATTTCACTTTCCAGAGTGATTGTACTAGTTCACACTTCCACTAATAATGTATTAATTTTTCCTTTATTTGCATTTTCTTTTTCTGTCATATTAAGTCATCTTATGGATATGAGATGGTAACTCAGAGATACTTTTATTTGTATTTCTTTAAGTATCAGTAATTTGGAGCATTATTATAGAGGCAGTTCATATTTGAAAATGGAACTGAGATCTGCAGTTCTATGCAAGAGTATAATGTATATCATCATCATAGCATACAACCATCTCTCCATATCTCTGTATGCAGATATTTATATATGCACGTATGTGTGTATGTGTGTTTGTTTATGTATGAGTATGTATGTGTAGTTGTGTGTGTGCAGGTAGGATGAGTTATTCATAGAATTAAAAAGATCCTTGTAAGGATCATTTAATTCAGAAATTGGAAATTTAATCTATAAATTTACATTGATTAATAATAATTTGAAATTTTCTTATCTTTTTGACCTACAGAATATTTTTCTTCATCAAATGTTATAGTTTTACTCAATAGGCTAGAATTATTGGAGGTAAAAGCAATGGATATTGGAGGGGATGTGGAAAAATTGGGACACTGATTCACTGTTGATGGAAATATGAATTGATCCAACCATTTTGGAGAGCAATATAGAATTATGCCCAAAGAGTTATTAACCTGTTTATAGTCTTTGGCCATTAAATTATCTATTTCCAAAGATTATTAGGAGAAAAAGGAAAAGACTCTATGTCTAGAATGCTTTTAGTTGCTTTCTTTATGATGATAAAGAAATAGAAATTACAGTGATGCTCATCATTTGGGGAATGCATACATAAGTTGTGGTATATGATTGTAATGGAATTTGCTGTAAGAAATGATGAACTCAATGATCTTAGAAAAGCATGGAAAAATTTGCACAAAATATGCCATTTATCTGATGGCACAATGGAAAGAGCACTGGCCTTGAGTGAGGAGGACCTAAGTTTAAATCTGGCCTCAGACACTTAATACTTACTAGCTGTGTGATCCTGAGCAAATCATTTAATCCCAATTATCTCTCAAAAAGTAAACAAAAATGGTAATCAAGAAAACTTTTATTTTGTGATCATGAACATTTCAAAATAATAACCATATTTGTATTTTATTTTATGCTTTCAAAACTTCATTCCGAGAAGGGATCTAAGTACACCAAAAATTAGGAACTCCCACTTTGATGTAACTTACCCTATTTTTCAGACACATTTGGATACATAAAGTGATTTGCATAACATCATTTAGTTATTATCCTGGCATCATCAGGTAATAAAGTAATAAACTATAAATTGTGTGCTTTGACATACTACTCATTGTACTATTTGCTGAATTAGTAAAATCATTTCATTCTATCATATAAAATATTTCTACATGTAACGCTATGCAGAATATATACAATTTAATTCAAATATATTTTTATAGTTTGTTTTTATTTTTTGCTTTTGTTGTTTTTGTTTTGCTTTCATGGAGGAAGGGAAACAGTAATGGCACCAAAATTAAGGGCCAAGTTTAGAATTTGATTCATTATAGGAAACTGAAAAGTGGCAGCCAGACAAGCAAAAAGATAACTAAGTGCAAAAATTTCAAACAACTCAAGAGAGCTGAGGACCCAGGGAGGTCTACCAACAGTTCAAATGATACAATGAAGTAAAGAATATTGATGATTGAGAAAAGGTTATTTGATTTGCTACTTAAACAAAAATTACTAAATACTTTTGAGATAGCAGCTTTAGTTAAATGAAACTGATGACAATGATCTTTTTTTTTTTTTCTTAAAAACAGATGCACTCTTTATGAATACATTTTGATTTTTCTTGGTAAAGATACTGGAATGGTTTGCCACTTTATTTTCTAACCCATTTTACAAAAGTGGAAACTGAGTCAAGTGGGGTTACCTGCCTTACCCAAAGTCACACAATTAGTGTCTAAGTCAAGATTTAAACTAAGGAAAATGAATCTTTTTGGACTACAAGCCAGATACTCTATATATTGAGTCATCCAGATTGTATCTCACATTTTTTTCACATTTAACATTTAAAATTTTAAAATTTTCACATTTCACATTCACATTTTAAAATTTAAACTTGAAATGATACTTTTGTTTTAATGGAAAATAAAACTTGCAAATTTTATAATAAAATTCAAAGGATTATATTTTGTTTTATAAAAATTCATTTTATTGTACTTGCCCACTTCCATCCCTAATTATGGCCCCTGTCTTTTGCATTCAAGATATCCCAGGGATTGCTGATTCACTAAATGTTGCCTTGAACAATCTGTCACCTTTTTCTTTATCCATGAGACTTTTGGGACAGTTCTAGATTTAACCTGCTAGCGTTTGCCCTCTAGATTCACTTTTATATTAGAACCTTCCAGTCTTCTTATCCATTGTCTCCTCTCCCCATGAGTCTTCCTAAAGGGTCCTAATTTCATATATAATTAATGCTGTTAACTTCTATCTTTGCGCTTAGGGCCTGCTCTAGGACTACTAAGGCCATACACAGAGCAGACTAGCTTCTAGTTACTACTTTCTGCTTCTTGAGTTGGCTGTTTACAATAAATCAGTGCCTTCACTTTTTTTCCTCTCATTCTCTTCTGAGTTTTTCAGTCTGGGCTTCTGACCCTATCATTCAATGAAAACTAATTCTCCTCCACCTCCCCAAGTTACAAATAATCTACTTGGCAAATCTAATGGTATTTTCTCAGTCCTCATCACTGTTTATCTTTCTGCAGCCTCTGACACAATTAATAATCATATTTCCTTTTATAATTATCTCTAGATCTTTTATTTTTGGCCACTGCTCTTTCTTGAATCTCCTGCTACCAAGGAAATTGTTTCTTCTTAGTCTTATTTGCTAGATTTTCAGTCAGAAAGTCCTCATAAAACATTAATTCCTCCTAAGATTCTATTTTGAGATTTCTTCTCTTCTCACTGTGCACTATTACCTTTACTGATCTCATTAGCACCCATAAATATAATTATATCTTTGCAGATGATTCTTAAATTTATCCATAGCTAATATCTGCCTAACATCTACTTTCCTATTTCCAACTACTTATTTAACATTTTAACTAGTTATCTTAGAGATATCTCAAAGTCAATACATTCAAAAATGAGTTCATTATTTTTTCTAAATCCTTTTTTCCCCCAATTTTCCTGTTATTTTTGAGGTAACTAAAATTATTTCAGTATAAAAATTCGAACCTTGTCATCCTCTGCTCCTCATTTCCTCTCACTACTCCTATTCCACTTTTCAGTTAATTTGTCTTATTAATTCTGCCTTTGTAGCATTACTCATATACAACCTTTTTTCTCCTCTGATTCTGCCATTGTTCTGGGGCAGATCATCATCACTTTTACTTTTCTAGACTATTATAGTACCTTGAATGCACAACAACAGATTGTTTTGAATTAAGAAATTTGGTAGTAAATAAAGTAATTTACCTATATTGTATTCTTATTGTTGCCTACAAAAAGAAGGGATCTATGGAATACTAAACTCCATGTATTCCCATATTATAAACTATCTACCTAGCAAAATATACTTTGTACAACTGTTTTACCTAAAGCCACAACACATATTTAAATATTTATTTATCTTGAAGTCATGAGCATATTCCCACTTTGTAATATATAAATTTACCTAAGCACTTCATGATTTTAGTCATTAATTATTAGAAACATTAAAATTTAATCTATGAGATTTGTATTAGCACACACTGAGGCTAAGATCTTGATGCTTATTTTCCTTATTTTCCTTGGGCACTAAATAAGTAGGAAGAATTCAAATCTAGTAAAGTTGCAATGCTCCTGGGGTTATAGTTATCTTAGGAAGATTAATCAGATGACATAATGATAATAGTGCCAGCCTCAGGACAAAGTATGTGATCCTTCTCTATTCCTCATTTGAATAAAAAAAAGAGTATGATCCCACAAAAAACAATTAGGTAGCAAACAGTTCAAGTTCTTCAAGATTATAAAGAAAAGAATTATCAAAGAGACTTGTCAAGTAAATATAATTAAAATCATGAATATTTTAAACTATTCACCTTCATTTAATTCAATTTAACAAATATTAGCTCATAAGTTAAATTCTTTTCATTTATAAGCTGGAAATTATGTAGTGCTTTGAGATGTGCAAAGAATTAAGACTATATTATCTATAAATTCTTGAACATCTTTGAAAAAGTCTTTTACATTTGAGAAAATTAAGGCAAGTAGAATTTCAGAGATTGGCAAGGGTCACACAGCTTATACTTACACACAGCTCAGACATGAGTCTAACATGATATTTGAACTTAGATATTCCTGAATTCAAATCCAATATTCTAATCAATAGGCAAAGTAATTGATAAAATAATTAGGGTCACTGAAAAAAATCAGGAAGACAAATTGAGGTAGACATAAAGTTTTCTATAGCATTAATACATATAGTTGTGTTTAGATCTATCATCTGTGTTTTAACTTATACTGAGGATTTATATCTTGGGAAATTCTGTACATTTATTCAGAATAAAAATATTCTTTTTTAAAAATTTTTTAATAACTTTTTATTGATAGAACGCATGCCAGGGTAATTTTTTACAGCATTATCCCTTGCATTCATTTCTGTTCCGATTTTTCCCCTCCCTCCCTCCACCCCTTCCCCCAGATGGCAAGAGTCCTTTACATGTTGAATGGGTTGCAGTATATCCTAAATACAATATATGTGTGCAGAACCGAACAGTTTTCTTGTTGCACAGGGAGAATTGAATTCAGAAGGTATAAATAACCCGGGAAGAAAAACAAAAATGCAAGCAGTTTATATTCATTTCCCAGTGTTCTTTCTCTGGTTGCAGCTGCTTCTGTCCATCTTTGATCAATTAAGGCTCTCTTTATCGAAGAGGTCCACTTCCATCAGAATACATCCTCAAACAGTATCGTTGTTGAGGTATATAATGATCTCCTGGTGCTGCTCATTTCACTCAGCATCAGTTCATGTAAGTCTCGCCAGTCTTCTCTGTATTCATCCTGCTGGTCATTCCTTACAGAACAATAATATTCCATAACATTCATATACCACAATTTACTCAACCATTCTCCAATTCATAGATATCCTTTCATTTTCCAGCTTCTAGCCACTACAAACAGGGCTGCCACAAACATTTTGGCACATACAGGTGCCTTTCCTTTCTTTAGTATCTCTTTGGGGTATAAGCCCAGTAGAAACACTGCTGGATCAAAGGATATGCAGAGTTTGATAACTTTTTGAGCATAGTTCCAAATTGCTCTCCAGAATGGCAGGATGTGTTCACAATTCCACCAACAATGTATCAGTGTCCCTGTTTTCTCACATCCCCTCCAACATTCCCCATTATCTTTCTCTGTCATTCTAGCCAATCTGACAGGTGTAGTGGTATCTCAGAGTTGTCTTAATTCACATTTCTCTGATTAATAATGATTTGGAGCATATTTTCATATGTCTATAAATAGTTTCAATTTCTTCGTCTGAGAATTGTCTGTTCATATCCTTTGACCATTTATCAATTGGAGAATGGTTTGATTTCTTATAGATTAGAGTCAATTCTCTATATATTTTGGAAATGAGGCCTTTATCAGAACCTTTGATTGTAAAAATGTTTTCCCAGTTTATTGTTTCCCTTCTAATCTTGTTTGCATTTGTTTTGTTTGTACAAAAACTTTTCAATTTGATATAATCAAAATTTTCTATGTTGTGGTCAATAGTGATCTCTAGTTCTTCTTTGGTCATAAATTCCTCCCTCTTCCACAGGTCTGCAAGGTAAACTATCCTATGCTCTTCCAATTTATTTATCATCTCATTCTTTATGCCTAGGTCATGAACCCATTTTGACCTTATCTTGGTGTACGATGTTAAGTGTGGGTCAATGCCTAATTTCTGCCATATTGATTTCCAATTTTCCCAGCAATTTTTGTCAAATAATGCATTCTTATCCCAGAAACTGGTGTCTTTGGATTTGTCAAACACTATATTATTAAAGTTATTGGCTGTTTTGTCCTTTGAACCTAACCTATTCCATTGATCAACTAGTCTATTTCTTAGCCAATACCAGATGGTTTTAGTAACTGCTGCTTTATAATATAATTTTAGATCTGGTACAGCTAGGCCACCTTCATTTGATTTTTTTTTTCATTAATTCCCTTGAAATTCTTGACCTTTCGTTTTTCCATATGAATTTGTTGTTATTTTTTCTAACTCATCAAAGTAGTTTTTTGGGAGTCTGATTGGTATAGCGCTAAATAAGTACATTAATTTAGGTAGTATTGTCATCTTTATTATATTTGCTCACCCAATCCAAGAGCATTTAATATTTTTCCAGTTGGTTAGATCAGACTTAATTTGTGTGGAAAGTGTTTTGTAGTTTTGCTCATAAAGTTTCTGATTTTCCCTTGGCAGATAGATTCCTAAATATTTTATACAATCAGTAGTTACTTTAAATGGAATTTCTTTTTGTAACTCTAACTGTTGGGTTTTGTTAGTGATATATAAGAATGCTGATGACTTATGTGGGTTTATTTTATATCCTGCAACTTTGCTGAAGGTGTAGATTGTTTCTAATAACTTTTTGGTAGAATCTCTGGGGTTCTCTAAGTACACCATCATATCATCAGCAAAGAGTGATAATTTGGTTTCCTCATTGCCTATTCTTATTCCTTTAATCTCTTTCTCAACTCTTATTGGCAAAGCTAGCATTTCTAATACAATATTAAATAGTAACGGTGATAGTGGGCAACCTTGTTTTACTCCTTTTTTTTTTTGGCAATCTCTTTTTTTTTTTAAATAGGCACACATTAAAATTAATATATAACATATAACACAAAGATTGTTAATAGGCACATATTAAAATTAACACATAATATATAACATAAAAGTGTTAATAGGCACATATTAAAATAAACATATATAACACAAAGGTTGCTAATAGGCATATTAATAAGGGCATTTTGGGTGGCACAGTGGCTAGAAGGCTGGTCCTGGCATCAGGAAAACTTCTCTCTGGTTGTTGCTCAGTTGTGACAGCCTTGTCCAGCCCTTGTTGTCCCCATTTGGCCTTTTCTTGGCAGAGATCTTCCCTAGTGGATCCAATGGATCCACTTTGTCAGAAGGACAATGACTTGTCCAGGGCTAAGCAGGATGTGAGGCTAGATTTGAATTCAGTTCTTCTTGACTCCAGGTCCTGTGCTCTATCTCTTTTTTTCTTTTCTTTTTTTGTGAGTGGGTTGGGGACGAAACATTTATTTGGTCACCCCAAATACAGGATTTGGAGGCACAGGAGTCAAGGGCATGTTACAGTGTGCCATGGGAAGCACAATGGCAAGTGAAAAGAACATCGACTCTGAACATAGAGGACTTGAATGAAACACTTGAGTCTTGCAGTGTATCCTTCAATTTCTCATCTTTGTTGAAGTAGTTGTAGGAGGAGTTGGGTTGAACTGTATTCTCTTACTTTACTATGTTGTCTAGTTTCTCCTTTTTCTACTTCTCTTGATTCCTGTTGTTGGAGATCAAATTTTTTGTTTAAGTCTGGTTTTTTCCTTAGAAACAGATGGAATTCCTCTGTTTCACTAAATGTCCATCTTCTTCCGTGGAAAAAAACACTCAGCTTATCTGGGTAGTTTATTCTTGGCTGCATTCCAAGTTCTTTTGCCTTTTGGAATATCTGATTCCAGGCCCTTCGATCCTTTAATGTTGAGGCAGCCAGATCTTGCGTGACCCTTATTGTGGCACCTCGGTATTTGAACTGTTTTTTCCTGGCTGCTTGTAAAATTTTTTCTTTAGTCAGAAAATTCTGAAGTTTGGCCACAATATTCCTCGGAGTCTTTATATTAGGATCTTTTTCAGAAGGTGTTCGATGAATTCTTTCAATGCCTATTTTCCCTTCTGGTTCTATTATTTCTGGGCAGTTCTCTTTGATGATTTCCTGTAAAATAGTATCTAGGCTCTTTTTTTCATCATAATTTTCTGGTAGTCCAATGATCCTCAGGTTATCTCTCCTAGATCTATTTTCCAGGTCTGTTGTTTTTCCAAGTAAATATTTGACATTTTTTTCCAATCTTTCATTTTTTTGGTTTTGCTGGACTGATTCTTGATCTCTCAATGAATCAGTCATTTCTATTTGTTCAGTTCTGATTTTTAGTGAGTTATTTTCTGCATTAGCTTTTTTTACTTCTTTTTGTATATGTCTAATTGAGTTGTTTTGCTCTATGGAATTTTTTTCCATTTCACTATTTTTTTTTTTTTTTAGTGAGTTATTTTCTTTTTCCAATTTGCAAATTCTGTTTCCCTGCACTTCTTTGGAGTTTTTTATCTTTTCCAATTCACATTTTAGGAAGTTGTTGCTCTCTTGCATAGCTTCTCTTTCCTTTCCCCATTTCTCTTCTAGTTCTCTTTTAAGGTTTTTAATAGTCTCTTCTAGGAGAGCCTTTTGTACTGGAGACCAATAATTGTCTGGAGACTGTCTGCTATTAGTCTCTTCAGGGTTGAAAAGCTGTTCTCTTTCTGTGTAGAAACTATCAATCGTTCTTTTGATTTTTTTTTACTCATTTTGTTAAAGCCTGTAAGGTCTGCCTTCAGAGCCAGGAGGTTACCAGCTTCCTCTGCAGAGCAGTGAAAGGTATATGGATGGGTGGCTGTCCTGCCAGCCGGCTACAAAAAGCAGCGAGGTACTGAAATGCTCTGGGAAAGAGTTCCCCACCTGAAAGTAACTCAGGCCCGCAGGGCTGGGCTGGGAAAGTGCCCTGCAAAGAACCCCTGCTGTGTGAGATAACGACTGCCCTGGGGCTAGAAGCTGAACGGTGAGAGTTTCACTACCCCAAGCCAAAGCCTGCCCCAGGGGCTGTGAGTATTAGCAGCTGGGCAGTGAATGGATTTGCAGGGACTGGAAGTGTCTGCCCTGAAGCACAGTCAGCTGGGAAGGTTCTATTGCTCCAGAATGAGCCCCCCACTCTGCTGATCAGAGGCTGCCCAGGCTGTGCCCCCTGCTGTGCAGATTTGTAACTGCCCCCTCAAAAGCCCCGCACTGCAGCATGTGGCCACAGGGCTGCGGTAAAGTCTACCTGAGTCACTTCCGGGTTTGAGGAGTTACAGCCAGATCTCGTTAGGTTCTGGCGTTTTTTAGAGGACCGTTTGTTTCAGGCATTAATTTCTCTACCAGTTTATTGCTTTGTAATCAAGGCAGAGCAGTTAGCCTATAGCAGAGTTATCTCTATAACTTCTCTAGCCACAGAGATCACCCCCACCCCTGGTCTGCTCAGGATGCTAGCCTCTCGCTGCCTGTGCTAGTCTGTTCCTGGCCCCTCAGGACAAACCTTTCCTGGTGAGCTTCCGGATCGGCTGGTAAGTTGTAGTGCTTCTTATCTTCATGAATTTAAGCAGTGAAGAGTTATTTTTGAGGCTGGATTAAACAGTTGGTTATGAGGGTAATGAGAGGAGTTTAGAGAGTCGTGTGTGCCTGCTCCGCCATCTTGGCTCCGCCCCCTCAGAAGAATAAAAATATTCTTAAAAGATAGTTTTAAATTAATGAACAGCTTAGGATACTAATAAACTCCTTTATTTGTTAGTGTCCATGTAAACATGTGTCAGAGGTAGAGTCTGGAACCTAGTTCATTTTAAAACTTTGGATAAATTAGTTGTACCAAACTGCCATCCATGTGAACCTAATAAATGTAAATATGAATGACATAGATCTGAACTCTTGAACTAAATTTCTCCTTTGGTTATAACCTCAAATAAGAAAGCTTTCTCTCTATATATAACTTAAAATGTGTTTTATCTAAGTGTTTTCCTAAATTTAGTTAATTACAATGATATAAACAGTTTTATAATCTCCATAATGCTGTGCAACCTTCTGCTTTCAATACCAAATCGGACATATTGTTGTTAATTTCATACAATGGAAATTATATTTATAATACTCTATTTCCATCAACAAAACCAAATCAAAATATGTCCATGAATTGATTTACTCTAAAATCTTCCTAGAACTGAGTGGCTTTCTTAAATTTTTTTGAAAATAGGTAATGAATAAGGTTAAGGCATACATATGAACAGTCTTTTTCTTTAAAATTTAATTTTTTCTTCTACTTGGAAGGTATGATGGATGATGATAATAATAGATGGGGTTTGAAGAGTTCAGGTGTAAAATATTACGTGGAAACAGCAATAGGAATGTCCTAGGATGTATCTTCTTTTCATTATATAACAGCCTAACAATGTCCTAGGATGTATCTTCTTTTCATTATATAACCTCCTGGCCTTGTTGAGAAGAAAATGATTAACATATTGTTGGTGGCATATGTAAACAGAATAGAAAAATATAATGTCTCTAGACATATAGTTATTTGGGAATTCTAATAATTTTCAAAAAAGAAAATTAATTTTAAAATTCTCATTATGCTATCGATAAGAGTGATTTCAAAAATTAAAAGGAAATAATTCTAAGACATTTATATATTCTTTTGTGCCAAATTCTGTATATGTTACTTTGAGTAGTGCAATTAATATTTTTAGAATTAATTGACTAGACTTTCTCATGTGAAACTACCATCTTATGCATTTCCTTAAAATCACAGTTATAACAACATTATTATCTTCATCAAGAATATATTTATCTCTCTGTGTAAAAGTTACAGTGCTATAAAGGAAGAAGTATCTCTTAATAATTCTTTTAAGCATATGCTTATTAGAAATTTTCTTAGAGAAAATGAAATAAAACTTATCTCACTTAAAAGCTATCTAAACTTTTGAAAAGGTAAGGAAAACTGTAGTATTGTCAGCTTGACTTTAATTCCTGGTATAAATCCAGAACATAATGTTCAAATGAGTTTTACTAAACAGATAGAAAAGAAAACAGTTATCACAAAATGCAAGTTTAACTTTATCAAGAAGAGGTCATGCCAGAGTGACCTTATTTCCCATTTTTGACAGATTTACTAGACTATATAAGGGGATTGACATAATTGTATTTCATAAAGAAATTTAACAAAGTTGTCCATGCTTTTCTTGGAAAAAGATGAGGAGATAGAAATTAGGTGATAGTGTCACATGGATTTTGAAATGGTCAAGTTATTGGATCAGAGCAAACTTGTATTAAGACTTTTGGTGAATGATCCCAAGGTATGTACTTTGTACAATAATTTAAATATTTGTATTAATGGCTTCAATAATTTTAAGATTACATAAAGGTAGGAGGATAGTTAATATGCTGAATGACAAAGTCAGTTAAGAACCAAAATGTTGTGGACAGTTTAAAATAACAGGAAGATTTGCTTTAAAGGAAAATGAATAGACAAAAAAAAATGTCATAAACCTAAGTTCAAAAATATTACATTAACAAATATAATAAATACTATGGGTGACTAGATAGTAATTCATTAAAAGAATTCAGGGTTTTCTGTGAACTCCCAGGTTAAAACAAATCAAACATGAGCAATACCTAATTTAGCTATGTTATAATGAAACTTACTTTTGAGGTATAAGTTGAAGAGATAGTATCTGATTTTCCATCTAACTCTAAAATTGTATAATTCTAACACAGTATGATATTCCTGATATGCCATTTTAAAGAGCTAACATTATATTAGTTTACTTTTAAAAAGAATAATATCAAGAGAAAGGCATTAACCCTATTCAAAGAAAAGTATGAAAAACATAATAACCATTAGTATGAATAAATTAATTATTATGATTTACCATGTATAGCCATTTCTAGACCAAATCATCCATTTCTAGACCAAATCATTTCTCTGTTCTGAAATGTTTCACTATTCTGAACTTTACTAGTACTGTCCAGGAACTTTCCCATTCCCTCAGGTTTGCAAATTCAGTGTTACTCTATTCCATTTTCATATTCACTGCACATCTACTCTGTTATCTAGCACTGTTTTTATTTTCACAATTTCTTTCATGTAAATATTGTTCTTTATCCTCAGACAGCCAACACACTGGTACATGATATCAACATGTCCCACCTAGACTACTGCTATAGTCATCTGGTTGGTCTCCTTGTCTCAACCCTCCTCACTCTAATCCTATCTCAACTCAGCTATCCAATTAATCTTTCAAACATATAAATATTACCAATTCACCCCTGTATTTAATTATTCCAGTAACTTTTTAGTGTTTTTAAGAACAAATACAAAGTACTCTCTTTGGCATTTAAAAGTTTCTCTTATTTATATGTTTTAAAAAAAATATTATCCCACTTATGTATGCTATTATTTAAATAAACCAACTGTCTTGGTGTTCCTTTTACTGGCCAAAGTTTGCTTTTTCACTCGCTGTTTTCCCAGACCAGTTTTTCTTCCTCCCCTAATATAATTGGTTTCTTTCCAGCCTCTGTGAACCTTTATTTGTCCTTTTGTCTTTCATCATATGCTAAGTGCTTATCAGAAATATATAGTAAGCTCTTGATAATTGTGTGTTGACTCTGGCTTTACTCATTATTCTTGTGACTTCTCAAATAAAAATACTCTTCTCTAGCCAACACTTTTTTTCTGTATATTGTGTTGTATTTTGGAGTATGACTTCTTGAAGACAGGAAATATCTTGCTCTTTTATATTTAAAGGCCAAAGGCTTAGACTGACATGTATAAGGGATTACATTTGTTTATTGATCTACACCTAACACTATACCAAAAGAATGTCAAAAAGGATTCATGATTTAGACTTTATAAAGGGTGATACTATAAGCAAATTAGGATAACAAGTGATAGTCTACCTCTTAGATCTGTGGGGAATGAAGGCATTTGTGACCAAAGAAGAATTAAGAACATTATAAAATGAAAAATGGATAATTTTATTTTATTAAATTAAAAAGTTTTTTTTTAAATCAAACAAAGCCAATGCAGCCAAGATTAGAAGGGAAGAATAAAAATGGGAGGGGGAAATTTATATATAAAGGTCCTAATAAATGTCTCATTTCTAAAATATATAGATAATTTACCCAAATTTATGAGAATTCAAGCCATTTTCCAATTGATAAATGGTCAAATGGTATTAACAAACAATTTTCAGTTGAAGAAATTAAAGTCATTTCTAGTTATATAAAAATGCTTTAAATTACAACTGAGTAAAGTACCACTGCATACCTCTCAGACTGGCT
The DNA here is from genome assembly GCF_016432865.1 of Antechinus flavipes. Lineage (NCBI taxonomy): Eukaryota > Metazoa > Chordata > Mammalia > Dasyuromorphia > Dasyuridae > Antechinus > Antechinus flavipes. The sequence continues at coordinate 414,137,977 of NC_067398.1, forward strand.
AAAATGGCAGGAAAAGATAATGATAAATGTTGGAGAGGATGTGGAAAAATTAGGACACTGATAGATTGTTAGTCTAATTGTGAACTGATTCAACCATTGTGAAGAATAATTTGCAACTATGTCCAAAGGACTATCAAACTGTACATACCCTTTGATCCAGTAGTGCTTGTAATGTGCCTGTATCTCAAAGAGATTATAAAAAAGTGAAAAGGACCTATATGTGCAAAAATGTCTGTGGCAGTCCTTTTTGTAGTGGCAAAAAATTGGAAACTGAGTAGATGCCCGTCAGTTGGATAATGGCTGTGTAAGTTATGGTATATGGATGTTTTAGTATGTTATTATTCTATAAGAAAAGATCAACAGGAAGATTTCAGAGTGACTTGGAAAGATTTACATGAATTGATGCTAAGTGAAATGAGCACAACCAGGAGATCATTATACATAATACAAGATTATACAATGATTAGTTCTAGCTCTGATCTATGTGACTCTCTTCAACAATGAGACGATTCAGGTCAGTTCCAGTGGTCTTACGATGTTGAAAGCCATCTTCACCCAGAGAGAAGACTATGGGAATTGACTATGGATCACAACCTATTATTTTCACTTTTTTTGTTGTTTCCTTACATTTTGTTTATTTCTCTTTTTTTTTCCTTTTTGATTTGATTTTTCTTGTGTAGCATGACAAATATGGAAATATGTATACAAGAATTACATATGTTTAACATATATTGGATCATTTGCTGTTCAGAAGAGCAATGGGGGAAGGAGGGAGAAAAAATTGGAATACAAGCTTTTGCAAGTGCAAAAATTGAAAATTATTTTTGCATGCATTTTAAAATAAGAAGATATTTATTTTTTTCATTCATTAATGTGAATTAGATATTAATGTATTTAGTTTGGGTGAAGAAAGCAATCTAGGAGCAAATGGGAAAAATTAAACAGTATCTGTTTATTCTTCAAATATAGAAAAAGATATAACTCTAAAGAAATGCAAATAGAGAATAAACTGCCTTGAGATACAATAGAATTCTTCAAATATATATTTAGTGATCACTCACTGAGGCAGTTGTAGAAGAGATACTTAGACTCTGAGATTCTTAACAAATATGAAACTTTAAAACTTAAATGAACATAGATATTTATGACTAATTTAAATTCAATATGATTTGGTACAAAATACAGTATATAACATAAAACAGATACCACTGACTCATGATAGCCTTGAAAATATATCCATTCTTACTATTTGAAATTCTAAAATTAAAAGGAGAAATTAATAATATTGAAAGTAAAAAAAAAAAAAACTATTATATTAATAAATAAACCCAAGAGTTGGTTTTATGAAAAAGCCAATAAAATAAATAAACCTTTTTAAAATCTGATTAGAAAAAAGAAAAAGGAAAATCAAATTGTTAATCTTACAAATGAAAAGGAAGAACTTAATAAAAAGAAATTAGAGCAATAATGAGTTACTTTGCCCAACTTTATGCCAATAAATTTGATAACCTAAGTGAAATGGATAACTATCTCCAAAAATATAGGTTTCCCAGATTAACAGAGGAGGAAATAAATTGCTTAAATAGTCCTATTTCAGAAAAAAAAAATAGGACAAGCTATTAATCAATTCCCTAAGAAAAAATACCCAGGACCAGATGGATTTACATGTGAATTCTATCAAACATTTAAAGAACAATTAGCCTCAATGCTATATAAATTATTTGAAAAAAAAAAAAAAGGGAATGAAGGAGTCCTACCAAATTCCTTTTATAATATAGACATGGTGCTGATACCTAAACCAGGTAGGTTGAAAACAGAGAAAGGAATTATACACCAAATCTCTCTTATGAATATTGATGCTAAAATCTTAAATAAGATATTAGCAAAAAGACTACAGAAAATCATCCCCAGGATAATATACCATGACCAAGTAGGATTTATATCAGGAATGCAGGGCTGGTTAATATTAGGAAACTATTAGGAAATATTAGGAAAACTATCAGTATAATTGGCCATATTAATAACCAAATTAACAAAAACATGATCATATCAATAGAAGCAGAAAAAGGATTTGATAAAATCTAAAATCAATTCCTATTAAAAATACTTAAGAGTATAGGAATAAATGGACTTTTCCTTAAAATAATCAGTAGCATGTATTTAAAACCATCAGTAAGCATCATATGTAATGGGGATAAACTGGACCATTCGCAATAATATCAGGAGTGAAACAAGGTTGCCCTTTATCACCATTACTATTCAATTTTGTATTAGTAAGGCTAGTTTTGGCAATAAGAGTTGAGAAAGAGATAAAAGGAATTACAGTAGGTAATGAGGAAACCGAATTATCACTCTTTGCTGATGATATGATGGTATACTTAGAGAACCCCAGATATTCTACTAAAAAACTATTAGAAATAATCCACACCTTTAGCAAAGTTGCAGGATACAAAATAATCCTACATAAGTCATCAGCATTTTTATGTATCACTAACAAAATCCAACAATTAGAGTTACACAGAGAAATTCCATTTAAAGTAACTACTGATAGTATAAAATATTTAGGAATCTATCTGCCAAGGGAAAATCAGGACTTATATGATCAAAACTACAAAACACTTTCCACACAAATAAAGTCAGATCTAATCAATTGGAAAAATATTAAATGTTCTTGGATAGGGCTAGCAAATATAATAAACATGACAAGGAAGAAGAGGAAGAAAGTATGACAATACTACCTAAACTAATCTATTTATTTAGTGCTATAACAATCAGACAACCAAAAAACTATTTTAATGATCTAGAAAAAATAACAAATTTCATATGGAAAAACACAAGGTCAAAAATTTCAAGAGAATTAATGAAAAAAAAATCAAATGAAGGTGACCTAGCTGTACTAAATCTAAAATTATAAAGCAGCAATTACCAAAACCATTTGGTATTGGCTAAGAAATAGACTAGTTATTCAGTGGAATCGGTTAGGTTCAAAGGACAAAACAGTCAATAACTTTAATAATCTAGTGTTTAACAGACCCAAAGACTTCAGCTTTTAGGATAATAACTCATTGATAAAAATTGCTGGGAAAATTGGAAATTAATATGGCAGAAACTAGGCATTGATCCACACTTAACACCATACACCAAGATAAGGTCAAAATGGGTTCATGACCTAGGCATAAAGAAAGAGATTATAAACCAATTAGAGGAACATAGGGTAATTTACCTCTCAGACCTGTGGAAGAGGAAGGAATTTATGACCAAAGAAGAACTAGAGATCATTATTAATCACAACATAGAAAATTTTGATTATATTGAATTGAAAAGTTTTTGTACAAACAAAACTAAGGCAGGCAAGACTAGAATGGAAGCAATAAACTGGGAAAACATTTTTACATTTAAAGGTTCTGATAAAAGCCTCATTTCTAAAATATATAGAGACTCTAATTTATAAGACATCAAGCCATTCTCCAATTGAAAAATGGTCAAAGGATATGAACACACAATTCTCAGATGAAGAAATTGAAACTATTTCTAGCCATATGGAAAGATGGTCCAAGTCATTATTAATCAGAGAAATGCAAATTAAGACAACTCTGAGATACCACTACATATCTGTCAGATTGGCTAGAATGATAGGGAAAGATAATGTGGAATGGAGGGAATGTGGGAAAACAGGGACACTAATACATTGTTGGTGGAATTGTGGACACATGCAGCCATTCTGGAAAGCAATTTGGAATTATGCTCAAAAAGTTATCAAACTGTGCATACCCTTTCATTGAGCACTGTTTCTACTGGGCTTATATCCCAAAGAAATATTAAAGAAGGGAAAGGGACCTTTATGTGCCAAAATGTTTGTGGCAGATGTCTTTGTAGGCCAGAAACTGGAAACTGAGTCAATGTCCATCAATTGGAGAATGGCTGAATAAATTGTGGTATATGAATATTATGGAATATTATTGTTCTGTAAGAAATGACCAGCAGGATGATTTCAGAAAGGCCTGGAGAGACTTACATGAACTCATGCTGAGTGAAATGAGCAACAACAATAATACATGATGATTAATTCTGATGGATATGGCCCTCTTCAACAATGAGATGAACCAAATCAGTTCCAATAGAACAGTAATGAATTGAACCAGCTACACCCAGTGAAAGAACTCTGGGAGATGACTGTGAACCACTACATAGAATTCCCAATTCCTCTATTTTTGTCTGCCTGCATTTTTGATCACGATCCGATTCTTTTTGTACAGCAAAATAACTGTATGGACATGTATACATATATTGTATTTAACTTATACTTCATCATATTTAACATGTATTGGTCAACCTGCCATCTTGGCGGGGGGAAGTAGGTGAAAGGAGGGGAAAAGTTGGTTTGGCAATTGTTAAAGCTGAAAATTACCCATGTATATATCTTGTAAATAAAAAGCTATAATAAAAAAGAAAAAAAAAGAAAATATATCCATTCTTAAAGAAACAAAACGCCCTAAAATAGCTGTGATACTTTAATTTCTAAGTAAAATTTCTTAATTTCAGAATATGTAACATTTTCTTGGTTAGAAATTATGAAATTAACATTTCTGATACAGTTGAGATAGTAGTCATCACTTCAGTTATGGAAATGAGAGCAGAAAAATCAATTAAATGAGATTTATTTGAGTGCTTTACATTTTTTCAATAATTGTAAGAATATTTACAATTAGTGGATTAGTGTAGAAAACTGCCTAACCTCATAAGGGAGAAAGCTTGAGCACCTGCATGAAATTGAATGATAAAGAACAGTGATAATAGTGTCACTTTATATAATGTGATCTATCACACTTTGAACACAGACTTAGATTTTATATCTTTAATTTGTAAGATATGGCATATGTTCAGAGAAGCCTCTGGTATGAGAGGTGCTGAGTTGTTGTTAGGGCTGTTTTTAAGATTTGATGTCACTTGATGCATCCAACTTCCATCTGTGGCTCAAGAAACTGTAGCAAGCACAGTGATCACATCCCAGCAAATTATTTTTTCAGATAGGCTATACCAGGTTGAGAATAACTGAAGGATCTCAGATATGTCAGTGATATAATGGGCTGTATAACTCAAAGCATGTGAAGACTTACTCTGGGAAAAAGGACAGATGAGAATCATTTGTTCCAAGAGTCATGAAGTCAGCTGATATAGGAGTTGTCAAGCACCTAGAGCTTACTTAGACTTTGAAGACACCAGTCATCTACTGCATCTCAAGCTATTTCTAGTCATTCTGACTCTGCTCTTCCACTTGTTTTTTGCAAGAATTTTGCATGAATTTGCATGAGTTGCATGACATCACATCCCATTTTACCATTTCTACCTATATCAAAGTCCCTTTTACTGTAAGTGATGGTTCTACACATGATTGTTGTGGACTGATGGAGACATTATGTTTTCTTATTATTAGAACAAAATTATTACATTACTGGCAATATCTTTGCCAGAGTCCTCCTTAATAAGCTTACCCTACACCTGGAAAATGGTCCTCTTTCTGAAAGTGTGATTTCAGAAGGGGCCAAGGGACAATTCATATAGTGTTTCCTGCTCAATAACTCCAGGAAAAATGCAAGTTACAGAGATTTGTATATGACATTTGTGGATCTTACAAAGGCCTTTGATATTGTCTGTTATGAAAGCTTAAGGAAAAATATGTCACAATTTGGTTGCTTAAAGTTCATCAAAATAATGTCAATTTCATGATAGCATGCTTGCCTATTTTCTGAACAATGGATAATTTTATGGAACGTTCCCAGTCACCAATGGAGTAAAAAAAAAATTGCTTGCTTTCATGATTCTTAGCATATTCTTTTCAGCCATGCTTTCAAATGCTTCCAATGAAAACAAATAATAATCAAAGTTATCCATAGCAGGATGGTAAATTTTTTAACCTGAAAAGACTACAAGCCAAAAGTAAAGTCGAGGGAGTGTTTGTGCATGATTTTTGTTCACAGATAATTCTGAACTCAATACTGCCTCTGAAGTTGAGATACAACAAAATATGGATCAATTCTCTGCTGCCAAAAACCTATGGTGCATTCCAATTACTTAGTGCTGATGAAGGAATATTTATTAATAATAAGGATATGATCCTAGTGTGATGAGCTGCACACTTCTATAATGTTCTTAACAAACCATCATCAATCAATTCTGCAGCCATTGACTGCTTAACTCAGGTTGAAATCAATTCCTCCTTAGTTAAAGTTTACTAAAGAAGATATTATAAATGTCATTAGACTCTTTACATGCAATAAAGCACCTGTTACTGATTCTATTGTTGAGGTTTACAAAGTAGGGAATCAATTGCTTATACAATAGCTAGCTGAAATGTTCCAGTTTATATTGCAATTCCCTCAGTATTATGTTATAATCATTTATATGTTATCCATCAGAAGTTCAATGATACCTCTACTGTCCATCTCAATAAAGGTAAAGGGAATAGACTGCCCCGTGTCAATCTCAGGGAGATTACTTTCTCTTAATCACTGCTGGCAAGATTCCTGCCATAGTTGTCCTTAGCAAGCTGATCCTTCACCTGATATATCTGAGAATCAGTGTGACTTTGGACCTTTAGAAAGGTTTGATGAGCAGTGTATATAGTATTTGCTACATATCAATTCCTGGAGAAATGGCAAAAGCAGAATAGTGATCTATACATAATTTTTGTAGATCTGGTAAGGTTTTAGAAACTCTCAGTCATAAGGGCTTATGGAAAAGTATGCCAAAATTACATTATCTGGAAAAGTTTGCCAGTATTGTATGTTAGTTTCATGACAGTATAATTAACCCAGGTTTGGGACGATAGCGCTCTTGAACTTTCTCCATCACCAATGGAAGGAAATAAAGCTGTATGTCACTACCATGCTTTTTAGTATGATGTTTTCAGCTATGTTTTTAAACACCTTCAATGAGGATAAACATGGTGTCAAGATTAGCTACCACACTGATGATAAATACAGCTTGAAAAGGCTACAAGCCAAGACTAAAGAGCTGGGGAAGTTGGTGCATGTAGTGTTTTGGTTGGTTTTCTGGAGGTCCTTGGATTAGTTTTTGCTTCTGCTGAGTAATCACGACGAGAATAGCCAGGTGTTAAAATCCAAAAGTTTTTATTATCTCCTTCACAATTTAGTTTCCTTGCCTGAAGCCCAGGCTAGCTTTATTGAGGTCCTCCAGTCTCTGCCTTGAAGTTTGTCTCAGTCTGAGAGTTTGCGCTCCAGCTATCAGTCTTCTGTCTTCTCTGGCTCTGTCTCAGAGATCTTTCAAAATCTGTCCAAGGTTCAGATGGGCCTTGGTGTCAGTGGAGAAATGGAAGACAGGCTTGCCATCATGGTGTTGTGAGATGGAGTAACTCTCTCTTATTGGCTCCAAGGCTTGAGCTCCTACCTCTCGTCTTCTGTCTTCTCTGAGTTTGACTCTGGCTGAGTTTGTCCCAGTTTATATGCTCTATTATAATTAGCTCATTTACAGTATATTGAGTATAAACCAACCATTATATAACTAGGGAACCATTATTTGTTGTGAGATTAAATCAATCATACTGAACTAGAGAACTATTAATCACATGCTAAACTAGATAACCATTGTATCATCAATTCCACTTAATTAGCACCTTGTAAGAATCCTTGTTTCAAGTACAGAATTCTGGCCCATTACAGGTACATGATTTGCAGAGGATTGTGTACCCAGTGCAGCCTCTAAAGCTGAGATATAACAAAGTATGGATTGACTCTCTGCTGCTTATGTTAATGTTGGCCTAATACCCAGAAAACACAAGTGCTCTTTTAGCTAGCACTATACTATCCATATGTGGACCCATTGGTTACAGCAAATAGGGAAGATTTTTATCACTTAGCTTGGCAATATGCTCTCCATGAATAGGTAATGCTAATAAGGGATACATGCATTGTCAGAAAGGATTAGCATGGATAGAGCCATGATGGAAGAGAGGAAATGTGGCTTTCTGTGACTTCCTCTGATCTTCTCTCAAACCAACAACAGATTAAACTTCTAAACTGGTTTTTGGAGTTAAAAAACCCACAAATATTTGGAGTACAACACATTTCCAGAACAAGATTTCCATGGAAGAACTTTAGAACAGGTTTGTTTCATATGGGCAGGGGAACACTCTGCCGAGCCCAGACCATAGCACAAGAAGACAGGGATAAGGAGCTGGACTGGGGAGTCAGAGCATTGGAGCTTCCATGTATCTGGGAATATTCTGTGAGCCTCATAGGCTATATTGTTTTGGTTGCAAACTGGTGATTTGGCAGATTTGCTAAAAAAGGCAAATTGTAAATCATGGAGCCTCAGAAGAATGAGGGACCTAGTCACAATTACCCAACACCACATCAATCAGCAGAACCGTGCCAGGGCAAACTAAAGTAGCTGTCTCTCCTTTTCATTTAGAACATACCTCAAGTTTTAAAAATGAACAACAAAAAAAGAACTGTCACCATAGACAGTTTTTAGAAAGAGAGAGAAAAGATCTCAAATCCTGAGGTTCTTAAAGACAAATTAATTCCACATGAACAATAAAGGGAGATATGACCTGATCCCCATTTCACAAGACTTTCTTGTAATATTTCATAAAGGATCTTAAAAGAGAGTTACAAAAGAAAGGAAATGAGATCTTTGTAAGAAGGAATATATAAAAAAGTATATGTAATATATATAATATATATATAATATATAATATAATATATTATATATAAAAATATATAAAAAATATATAAAAAAGAGCATATAACTCTTTTTAAAATAAACTTGAAGAAATGGAAAAATCATGTAACTCCTTACAAAATAGATACCAATTCTTTGAAAAACAAAAGTTGTGAAATGAGAAAAAAATGCAATTAACAAAACAATTCAATTGGCCAAATACAAAAGTAGCTTAAAAAGGTAACTGGAAAAATTAATGCACTAAAAATTAGAACTGAATAAATGGAAGTGAATGATTCAATACAATTTCAAGAATCAGTTAAACAAAAACAAAAAGATGAAAAAATAGGAAAAATAAATAAATACCTCCCAGGAAAAATAATTGATTTGGAAAATAGGTCTAGGAGAGGCAATCTAAAGATTATTGGACTTTCTAAAAGTCATAATGAAAAAAAAAAAAAGAAGAACCTAGAGCTGGTCATCAGAAGCAAAATGCTGGGGAGGAGGTAAGGAGGAAAGGAAAGAAAAAAAGCATAACTTAGGGCAAATAAGATGGCAGGAAATACAGAATTAGACATTTTAACTGTGAATGTGAATCCCAAGTGAAGATACAAGGTAGGTCAACTGGCAATTGGCCAGGATGCAGTGGCCTCAAATCAAAGATCTCATGTATGATATACACATAAAGCAATAGCTAGAATAACATAAAATATATATCATATTTACATATACTATGTTATGGATGTTATATAGATACTCTATGGTATTATATATATAATATTTCATTCCACATTATTTACTTTGTATAGTACATTAAAAATTATTGTGTAATTTATCAAATGTAATGTATTCGCTAGTATTTTATATCATACATTCAATAGTGTACAAACACCAATATGTACAATACTATGGAAAGTATACATCTATTATGCTAAGATACATAAGAAGAGATATATTTTAATATAACATAGTGAAATTATATATTATATCCTTTCTTCTAGAGACTATATTGTAGAGTATGCTATACTAAGTATAGTAGATATGTATATGTACATATACATATGTACATACCCCCACTCAATACACATACTCACACACACACACACACACACATATAGTATTATATAAGGTACTATATACCTAATATATTCTAAATGATATAATATATAGGACAGTTTATAACTATATTATATAACATATATTGCATATATGTATACAATACAGTATATATCATATGCTTTAAAGTACAATATTATGCATTATATAATGCTGTAGTGTGCTCCATACTAGTACATAGTATATTATAGATAGATAGATAGATAGATATAGATATGTGTGTGTATACATATATAATATATATAGTATTAAACAATGCTACAAACTTTATCCTCCATTCTTATACAATGCTATACTACATAATATATAACTTATTATTCTATATCACATATTATATCATACTTTATAGCATTTGAAGCATATATCATATAGTATCTCTTTAAGTTATTCACTGTTGCACCCAATATAGTGGTTTTTCCAAATTAATATTTTAGTTTATCAAACATCATACACTTTTTTCTCCCTTCTCTCTCAGCTGAGAATCTGGCCTTGTATTTTAATTTTTAAAAAATTGCATCATTTTCTAAAACCTTTTTCCTTCTCCTCCTGCCTTAACTCAAATCATCAGAACCTGGGAGCCAAGATGGCAGAGAGCAGACACAATTTTCTGTAACCTCCTCTAAGTTTCTCTTAAACCAACAGCACATTAAGACTCTAAACAGGTTTTGCATGTCAAAGAATATACAAATATTTGGAGTACTATACATTTCTAAAAGAAGATACCTTGGAAGAAGTTTAGAATAGGTCTGATTTAATCAGGCAGAGGGAAAGACTGCCGAACCCAGATTGCAGCATAAGGAGACCAGGACAAGAAGCTGGAGTAGAGAGTCAGAATGTTGTAGTTTCCATACTGTGAATCTTCTGTAAGCCTCTAAGGCCACTCTGTTTTAGCTGTAATCATGTGGTTTGGCAGATTTGCCTTTTGTAAAAGATAAATTGTAAATCACTGAACTCTGGAAGAATGCTGGTTCTAAATGCCGTTGAGAGAGAGAGAGAGAGAGTGAGAGAGATAGCGAGAGAGAGAGAGAGAGAGAGAGAGAGAGAGAGAGAGAGAGAGAGAGAGAGAGAGAGAGAGAGAGAGAGAGAGAGAGAGAGAGAGAGAGAGAGAGGGAGAGAGAGAGAGAGAGAGAGAGGGAAGAGAAAATGAATCATTGTACTGGAGCTTTTGGAAGTGACAAGTTGTTAACTTCTCCCCACTTCCTTATTTTACTCTGGTGAGGATAATGATAATGCCTGTCTTTCCCAAAGCTCAAAGGAGAATGGGGCTCGACAACTGCAAATTATTTTATAAATTTAAAATGCTAATATTCCAATTAAAAAAGGAGATTAGGCATATATTTTAATGTTAAAAATATTTTAATCTTTAAGTCTGCCAAAATGTATCAAGTATATTTTATCTGATTTCTTTCCTTAGATTTTGAATCCTTCACTTGTCTAACAGTACAAAACAAGTGAGGTATGATATCCACTACTATATTAATTAGTCACAGAAGTGTCTACTGAACAACAGAAAAGGACGCTTTAATTAGACTAAAATTTTGACCTATTTTGTAATTATAAATTCGTAGAAAAATTATTGATATTTGTGGGTAGGAAAATAAATCACTCCAAAAAAAAAAAAAAAAAGCCTCCTGAAAAAGACAAAAAAAGTTTCTTGAAAAGCAAGCATTTTTTTTCACTTTCCTTTTTTTATTGTCTTTTTTATAGTTTTGTAATTAAGCTTTGTGTTTCAAAAATTATTATTATTCATCTGTTGGAAGAAACTAGAACATACTGAAAGGAGATCATAAATGCCTTAGTTTCCTAATTTAACTTAATTTCATCAAGCTCTTCCATAAAAAAGTATTAGACATGATATTCAAAATAATCTTTATATACTCTATCAGTCAGGGAATAAATATTTAAGTACTTAGTATTTGTTGAGATCATGATAATATTATATTTATATCATTATGTTTATTATATAAGCAAATACATTACTAAGCAATGTGCTAGAGATTAAGATATAAAAGTAGGAAAAATCCATCTCTGTCCTTAAGTATCTCATACTCTAATGAGAAATAAGAAATTGAATATGTACAAATAAGCTATATACATGTTCAATAGGGAATAATTAAAAGAAGGAAAACAACATTAAAATTAAAAGCATATAAGAAAGGCATCCTGGAAAAGATAGACTTGCAATTGGGTCTTAAAGGAAGTCAGTAGGCAAAGATGAGGACAGGCAATATTCCAGCTATGAAGCATCAGAAGAAAAAATGCCTGGACCCAAGATATGGAGTCTCTTGTTTATGAACAAAAGCAAAATCATTCTCACTAGATCAAAGGATACATTGTTGGGAGTAAAGTATAAAAACACTGGAATGGTTTGAGAGGGTCACATTAAAAGGGCTTTGAATGCTTAACAAAAGATTCTCTATTTGATCCTGGATGTGACTAGGAGACACTAAAGTTCACTGAGTAGTGCAATAACATGGTTAGACCTGTGCTTTAGGAAAATCACTTTTGTGTCTGAAAGATGCATTGTAATGGAAAGATACTTGAGGCAAATGAATATACCTGTGGGCTAATAGTTCAAAAATGGAGTAATGAAAGCCTGCATCAGAATTGTAGTGATATCAGAGAAGAGAAGACAATGGGTTTGAGAGAAAGGGTAATATCAGAAGGAAAAAGGGGATGACTTTGAAAAAGATTACAAAGATAAAATCAATAAGCATTCATACTAAATTTGATATGATTCAGTGAGAGATAGTGAGGAGTTGAGGATAACCTGAAGGACTGAGAGGATATTGTCCCCTTCATCAACAATGAAGGTAGTATGAGGAGAAGCTCAAGAGTAAATATAATGAATTCATTTTTAGACACATTAACTTTAATTTCAGGTGTTTATAAGGTATTCCTTTTCTTTTTGCTAAAACTAACATTTCTAGTATAATGATAAATAATAATGTTGATCATGGGGATCCTTGTATCACCCTTTATCTTTTTGGGAATGCAACCAGTTTCTCTCCATTACAAATAATGCTTCTTTTAGGTTTTAAATAGATATTGTTTATTATTTTAAGGAAAGCTCCCTTTATCCCTGTGCTTTCTAGTGCTTTTAAAGGAATGGGTACTGTATTTTGTCAATCAATTTTCTACAGCTATAAAAATTATCATATGATTTCTATTGATTTTGTTATTAATATGGTCAATTATTGTAATAGTTTTCCTAATACTGAATTAGAACTGCATTCTTGGTATAAACCCCACTAAGTCAGAGTCTATCATCCTTCTGATAAATTGTTGTAATGTCTTGGCTAATATTTTATTGAACATTTTTGTACCAATATTCATTAGGACGATTGGTTAATGATTTTCTTTCTCTGTTTTGGTTCTTCCTGGTTTAGGTATCAGTGCCATATTTGTGTCATAAAAGGAATTTGGCAATACTACTTCTCTACCTTCTTTTCCACACAGTTTGCATAGTATTGGAATTAATTTTTCTTTAAATGATTAGGATACAAATATAATCCACATCTTTGAAGAAATTATCTTTGAAATCATGCCATCCAAGCCTTCAGAACCAGATTGCTCCATTCCTTCTAGACAAAATTTGACATTGACTGGGATATGAGATATACTGATTTATTTATTGAAATGCTTAGAGAGCAGTTAGCCAGCCAAGTTCTGACCCCTTGTCATAATTGCACCTCTTCCATAAAGCTTTCCATTTCTTTTTTACCAACATGAAGTGCTCACTGTCCCACCCATCCTCAAGGACTGCTGGTTGTACATCTTAATGACCATAGACACACACACACACACAGTCTTCTTTTGGGGATTCCAGCCCAATTTGCCAAGCAAAATAGGAGGAAGAGGTATTTCTGAGTCATCGTGAAGCTTTTGTTTCCCAATGTCTATCAACTCAATTGTGTGACCTAGCTGTCTTATGTTTGCAGATGCAACTTCCATTATTCTCTTGATTTCATTTCTTTTCTCCATCCATGAAGAAACACTCTGGATTGCCACCCATTCTGCAAGTTTCTTTATGTTTTGATCCTGGTATTTATCAATATGATTAAAAAGTTCAGTGAGGATCAGCATTTTCTGACTCAATGAATGAGTTTGGAAACTCTGAGAAGAAAAGATTGTGTCCAAAGCTTGAAATCTGTAACTGTAACAAAGATCTGAAGGCACTGATATCTTACCCTAAGATTTCTGTCTCCACCCTCCAAGGAAAAGATTATAAAAGTCAAATCACAAGAACATGAAATTGCAAAATCAGAAAGGAAAAAAAAAATCCTTCCATCAAAATTACAGAAGCTTTAGGAAAGTGAAAGGAAGATTAACCTTTATGATTACTGATTTTTGGAATACTTGCTCTCTTGGAGAGGAAGAAGAGAAGGGAAGGAGGGAGGGAAATATGGAACTCAAAATCTTGTAAAAATGAATGTTGAAAACCCCTTTTTATATGCAACTGAAAAAAAATACTATTAAGTGGAAAAAATAACTGTTTTTTTCTCTTGAAAAGAAAATGTGCCACATATACTCAATGCTTTTATCATTAAATAAAACATAAGTGTGGGATTTACCAGGAAGAAATTTTAAAAATTAATATATCATGCAAAAACTCACTCTTCAAATGCAGGCAAATTCCTTCTCTTCAAGTCAATCTCTGACTGTAGCCTAGCACTAAGAAGTTAGATGACTTACAAAAAGCCATCCATTGTGTAAGAGGTTTGTTTGTATCTCTGACAACTACTGGTTAGGGGAAAAAGAAATCTTGTATTACATATGGCCTCAGAGGAATTTATTACTTTTTTGTAGAGGTAGAATGCTCTGACAAATATCTTCATTCTGGTGTGTATGGTGGTTTGGTGCCTGAAGCCATGTCAGATCTCATTGCTCTGATGGGCTGCTTGATGGACAAAAAGGGACACATTCTCATTCCTCGTATTAATAAAGCAGTGGCTCCTTTTACCAAAAAGGAATTTTTGCTGTATGAAAACATTGACTTTGATTTAGAGGAATATGCAAAAAATGTTGGAGCAATGACACTTCTACATGATTCAAAGGAAAAATCTTAATCTTAATGCACAGTTGAAGATACACATCCCTCTCATTCCATAGAATTGAAAGAGCCTTCTCTGGAACAGGATTAAAATTGTGATTCCTAGGAAAGTGACTGGCAAGTTCAAGATAAGATTAATGCCAAAAATGGTTCCTGAGGTTGTTGAAAAACTGGTTATAAATTACTTGAATGCAAAGTTTACTGAGTTGAAAAGCCCCAGCAAATTCAAGGTATATATGGACCATGGTGGAATTCCCTGGTGTTGAGCCAGACTTGATCAGAGAAGGAGATAGTATTCCTGTGACTTGACCTTCCAGGAAGCCACAGGTAAAAATGTAATGCTGCTGGCAATTGGATCTGCCAATGATGGTACTCATTCACAGAATGAAAAACTCAATAAGAATAACTACATAGAAGGGACCAAAATTCTGTGTGCATATCTATATAAGCTATCTCAACTGAATTGAGCCATGTTCCCCTCTTTGAAAAGTGATATCTAACTGGAAAGTTGGTTAATCTGGTAAATTGGGCCAGTTTTCATTAGGAAGCCTCTTATTTTTCTTTTTTTTTCCTTCCATGAAGACAAGCATGAAAAAGCTTTGAATATCTGCTACTACTATATACTGTACTCATTCCTCTTTTTTTTATAAAAATGGAACCACTTGGAGATACAAGACTATCAAATATTTATATCTGATTCCCAAAACATGAATTTACATGTTTTTATCTTAGCTGGGATGTTTCTGAATTTGCTGCAAAATCACTTCTTTTTTTTCAAATGAATATTTCATCAAAATCAAAATTTTAAACTTCTTTTGCATCATGGGACTTTTGAGTAGTCTGGTGAAAAAAAAATGAATGTTTTGTTTCCTATAGTCATAAATGATAAATTTATATTACAGGTTAGTCAAAAATAAGATTTTCTTTCCCATACAAAGTCACAGATCTTCTGAAATCTATTATTAAGTTCCAAGTTAAAAGTCCCCAATTTAAAAAAAAAAAAAGCAAATCTGCTCAAAAATGTTATTTAGTCAGTAGGCTATCATCAATAGGAGTTCTTATTTTGAAGAGTAGTTTGTTGTATACTTCTTCATTATTTATGTCATCTTTTTTTAAAACTGACTCAGTTTCTTTCTTTCTTTCTTTCTTTCTTTCTTTTTTTCTTTTTCTTTTTTTTTGGCTGAGGCAATTGGGGTTAAGTAACTTGCTCAGGGTCACTCAGTTAGGAAGTGTTAAGTGTCTGAGACTAGATTTGAACTCAGGTCCTCCTGACTTCAGGGTTAGTGCTGTAACCACTGCACTACCTAGCTGCCCCATGTATTTTTAAATAAGGACAATATTGCAGGTTATGAATGAAATCTATTTTGTTATTGTTTTTTAAATAAAAAAACAACTTTTATTTTTATTTATTATTTCAATAGGTTTCTTAGTTTCTATTTTATTAATTTCCCCTTTAAGTTTCAAAATTTCTAATTTTGAATTTTCTAGCTTTTTAGTAGCATGCCAAATTCATTGATACTTTTCTCTCTTTTATTCATGTAGCTGATTAGAGATATAAACTTTTCCCTAATAAATGCTTTGGCTTCAATCTATGGTATCTTGTCTAATTATTGTTATTTTGGATGCATAAATAGATTTTTTCTGTGAATTGTTGTTTGACCCACTCATTTTTAGAATTAGATTATTTAATTTCTAATTTAATTTATCTTTCCCTGCCCCTTTATTGAATCTAACTTTTATTGCACTGTGATCTGAAAAGGAAACAGTTATTATTTCTGTCTTTCTGTATTTGATTGTGAAATTTTTATCACCTAATACATAGTCAATTTTTTGTTTAGGTGCCATGTACTTCCAAGAAAAGGATGTATTCCTTTCTGTCTTTAATCAATTTTCTCATGAGATCTATATATCTAAGTTGTCAGATTTTATTAATCTCCCTAATTCCTTTCTTATTTATTTTGTGGGTAAATACTTTTGATCCTGAGAGGGGAAGGTTGAGATCTCTCACTCGTTTAGTTTCACTACCTATTTCTTTTTGTCACTGGCTTAAACCTTCTCTAGGAATTTGACTGCTCTACCATTTTGATAAATACACAGTTAATATCATTACCACTAAATTATTTATGGTAACCTTTATCAAGATGTACTTTCCTTATCTCTATAGATAATATGCATTTCTAATTTTACTTTATCTTACATCAGAATTGCCTACCCTTTCTTTTTTTATTTATTTGATGAGGCAATTGGAATTAAGTGACTTGTCCAGGGTCACACAGATAGAAAGTGTTAAGTATCTGAGGTCAGATTTGACATCAAGTCCTTCTGACATCAGAGCTGTTGCTCTATCCATTGTGCCACCTAGCTGCCCCTGCCAACCCTGGTTTCTTTATTTTAGCTGAAGCACAATAAATTATTTTCCAAACTTTTACCTTTACTCTGCATATATCTCTCTGTATCAGATGAGTTTTTTTGTTAAACCACATATTATTGAATTTTATTTCTTAATACTTTCTACTGTCTGCTTCTGTTTTATGGGTGAGTTTATCCCATACATGATTATCAGATTTTATATGTATTCACTTGAGGTTAACAAAAAAAGTCATCTTTTATTTACCATCCCCTAAAATTACACTGTGATTTTTTAAAGTTTATATTTAATACACATTATTTTATGAATGATGTTGGGAGAGAAAAATCAGAGCAAAAGGGGAAAACCATGGGAGAGATAAAACAATCAGAAAAAAAAAAGAAGTGAACATAGCATAAGTTGATTTTCATTCAGTCTTCTTATTTCTTCTTCTGGATGGATATGATATTTTCTATCCAAAATCTATTGGAATTGTGTTGAAGTAGTGAGCCACTACATAGTTGGTCATTGCACAAACTTGCTGTTATTGTGTATAATGGATTCATGGTTCTGCTTGTGTTAGTCAGCATCAGTTCATGTAAATCTTTCCAAATTATTATAAAATCAGTTTGTTCATCATTTTTAATAGAATAACATTTCATTTGTTTCATGTAACACAATTTGTTTAAACATTCCCCAATTTATGGGAATCTAGTCCCCATAAATCTACTCCTTTTCCAATGCTTTGCTACCAAAAAAGAGCTGCTACAAACATTGTTGCACATATGGGTTCTTTTCCCTCATGAATGATTTTCTTGGGATACTGAGACAGTAATGGAACTGCTGGTTCAAAATGTTTTATAACCCCTTTGGACATAGTTCCAGATGGTTTTCCAGAATGGTTGGATCATTTCACAACTCCAACAACAATGCATTAATGTCCCAGTTTTCCCACATCCACTCCAACATTTATCATTATTCTTTCCTGTCATCTTAGCCATTTTAAGAGCTCTTTTAAGTTCCATTCTCTAATCAATAGGTATTTAGAGTATTTTTTCATATAGCTTTAAATGGCTTTATTTTTATAACCTGAAAGTTGTTTGTTCATATCCTTTGGCCACATATAAATTGGGGAATGACATGTATTCTTATAAATTTGACAAATTTCTTTATATATTTTAGAAATGAAATCTTTATCAGAAATATTAGCTGTAAAGATGTTTTATTTTATGTATTTTTTATATTTCCCTTTTAATCTTCTTTGTATTGGTTTTGTTTGTGCAAAAACTTTTTAATTTAATATTATTAAAGTTGTCCAGTTTGCCTTTCATAATGTTCTCTACTTCTTCTTTCTTCACAAATTCTTCCCTTCTCCAAAGATATGATAGGTAAATTATCCCTAGTTTTCCTAATTTGTTTATAGTATCATCCTTTATGCCCAAATGATGTATCCCTTTTGATCTTATTGTGGTATTGAGTGCAAGATGTAAGTCTATGCCAAGTTTCTGACATATTATTTTCCAGGTCTACCAGCAATTTATATCAAATAGTGAGTTCTTGTTCTAGAAGTGGGAATTTGGGGTTTTATCAAATAATAGATAGCTATAGGCCTTGTTAATTGTGTCATTTATATCTAATATATTCCACTAATCTACCATTCTGTTTCTTAACCAGTACCAAATTGTTTTGTTACTGCTACTTTATAAAATATTGTTTAAGATTTGGTATTGCTAAGTCATCATCCTTTATATTTTTCATTAATTTCCTTCATATTATTGATTTTTTGTTCTTCCAGATGAATTTTGTTATTTTTTTCTAGTTGTATAAAATAATGTTTTGGCACTTTGATTGGTATGGCACTGAACAAATAGACAAATTTAGGCAGAATTGTCATTTTCATCATATTAGTTTAGCCTAGCCCTGAAAAATTGGCATTTTCCAATTGTCTTATTTTATTTGTATGAGAAGTACTTCATAATTGTGTTCATATAGTTTTTGGGTTTTGAGATTATCATATATAATTTTTGTTGGTTTTGTTATTGATAAAATTGATGATTGTAATAGTTTTCATGATATTGAACTAGGGCTGCATTCCTGATATAAACCCTGCTTGGTCATATTGTGTTATCCTATCGATAAGTTGCTATAATGTTTTAGCTAGCATTTTATTTAAAATTTTTCCATCAATATTCATTTGGGTGATTTGGCTATAATTTTCTTTTTCTGTTTTGGTCCTTCCTGGCTTATGTATCAATGTGCAATCTCCAGTCTGCTTGTCTTCTCTAGCTCTCTGAATGTGAGTGAATCTAGCTGAGGCTCCCAGAATATATGCTCTACACTGAGTATAAACCAATCATTATATCACTAGGAAACCATTATTTGTTGTAAGATTAAATCAATCATACTGAACTTAGAGAACTATTAAGCACCATGCTAAACTAGATAACCATTATCTCATCAATTCCACTTATTATCTTGTAAGAAACCTTGTTTCAAGTTCAGAGTTCTGGCCCATAACAAAAAGGGATGAGAAGTGCATATTTAACATATATTTTGTTACTTGCCATCTTGGGGAAGGGGTTGAAGGAAAAAAATTGGAACACAATGTTTTCAAAGGGTGAAGGTTGAAACTATGCATATGTCTTGAAAATTAAAAAAAATCTTCAAAAAAACATAAAAATTGGAAATTAAATGTTAAAAATTAGTAGGAACTATTTCTAACATTTAGAAAAACACCTGCTGTTTGAAATTGGTAATGTGGTAATAAAATAATTTCTCATGATTTTAATTATTGTGTTTATATAGATCAAAGAATATTAAGCCTCTATCATGAAGGACTATGTGAGGTTCTATATATACAAGCACAACGAATGAAACTGTAATTATTATAAATATCTAAATTCTTCCCTGAGTTTCAATTTCACAGTATCAACTAACTCTTGTAAATGTTAAGCTCACTGGCATCCATTTTTGTTGTATCAATGGTATTTATAAAAATTCAGGTTGACATCTTTATTGAAGGAATTAGACTTCTCTGATTGATTTCTCCTGTATTTTCCCTTTTCCTCCCCCAAACTTTTACAAGTTGTTACCTTTCTCCCAAACCCATCCTACCAGTTTTCTCTGTTTGTAGCAGGTGACATATTCTTATATCTTCCAGGTTTTCAAACTTGGAATTATCCGAAATTCCTCATTCTCCCTCACACCACATATGCTATCAGTTGTTAAATCGTTATTTGGGTTTAAACAGACTTTTATTTATCTCTTCCAGAGTTTTTATACACTACTCCCTTTATTTAATTCTGTGCTCCAATCAAACTAGCCTTTCTGTATACACACTCACACACACACACACACACACACACACACACACACACACTAATAGGAGGTTTTTTCTTTTGGACTTTGAACTTTGAGAAGATTCTTTGTTCATTACAAATTATATTCACTTTATTCTTCACTTTTTAACTAATCATTTATTTGAATCAAGATTTCCTTAATTTGTAATTATTACTGATTCACGGCAAAAATAAATAAATAAATCATCTGGAGCTCCACACAGAATGTTCAAATATGATAACTGTCATCCAAATATATTCTTAGTGATGTGATTAAATTAAATATTATTACAATAGTACTGTATATAGCACCTTAATAAATGGATCAAAAGTCTGCTTTAGGAATTAGACATTAAGTATTACCTTATTAGATTTTTGATTATAACATTAACTATAATCAGCAGTATTATGCAATATTTTACTTTTTTTTTTTTAATCCAGAACTAGTATTTCAATTGAATGGGAAACTCTCAGTGGATTCTATACTTTTTCATAATTTAGAATTGTAGCAATTGTTTACATAACTTACATAACTTTTCAATTTAAGTGATTTGATCTTGGTTATATAATTAATAGGTATCACAGTGATCGCTTGAACTTAGATCTTTTTGAATTTATTATCTACCTTCCATCCATTATTCCACACTACCCCTCAGGATTTGGAAAGGGAAAAGAGAATACATTTATTAATTAATGAAATTTTAATTATGCAACACTACATATATACAACTTGAACTATGAATACATATTTTAAACCATTTTGATAAATTGTACTAGTAGCAAGTCATTTAATAACTGCTATAAACTGTGAGGAATGGGTTAGCTCAGCCAAACAAAATGTTGGTGGGTCTAGACTCCAATTTTTTAACAAGAAATTGAATGTTAAAAATTCCATATTGTAACATCTTGAATTTCAGTTTCAATTAAAAAAAAAAAAAAACAGACTATACCATAAGGATTTAAGGATGAATCTTGATATGGTATTTTCCTTTTAAAATGTATTTTCACATATTATTTTTGAAAAATTTCATTATGAAATTTTAAACTCAAAGCCAAGTGTATCAAACTAGGAATTTTATAAAGAAAAGGAAGTGAAGTAGATATGTATTGATTTTTGTTTTAAATAAACAGCTTGAAGCTCAATGTCATCATGCAGTCTCTCCTTTGTTCCATCTTCCTTTGATTTTTGGACAATGGGAGAGGAAAGCTGTCTGGCTATTCTTGAGATAGTGACAAAGAATAGGCTCTCTTATCTCTTATTCTCTTAAATGGCTCTATTTTTCTTTAGCACTAAGATGAGGGACTGCAGTTGCCAAAATACCATTTATTTACCTGTATGACTCCCATCACACTTGGCAAAAGTCATTACTTATCTATTGTGAATCCTGATTAATACCATTTCTCCCTTCTTAGTAGAAGGTTTCTGTATCTTGGAGGGTGAACAGTTCTTTTTCTTTGTCTCCTTTGGTCTTTCTAAATCCATTCTCATCTGCCCCAGATATAGGGCATATCTATTCAGAAAAAAAAAAAAAAAGGTTTGAAGCTTCCTGGACTTGCAGTCAGAGGAGGAAAAATAGTAATTTATAATGCTAAACATAATGTGGAGAGATAATATGAATCTAGAGGGGAAAGGGGGCAATTCTAAGAAAGAAAACAAATGAATTTTGATGAGGTACATCATTTGGCCCATTAAAACATCTTCAGTCTCTAGGGAGTTGACAAAAAGACAGCTTGATGACTTCTAGAAAATTTCAAATAAACAGTAGGATACTAACACATCATACACTTTGGTTAGCTGTGAAGAAGATAAATAGCAGGATGTCATCTGGATACTAGTGGGAAATCTGGCCATTGTGTCTGATGACTTCTCAAAACAGAAGAAGTGTGTTTTGAAAAACTTAATAGATGGGGGTCCTGGGGATGGAGGAGCAGTTGTACCTCACCACCTTCAGTCCCTTGTGTGGGAGAAAGACACAATGATTGAAAACTAGCTATAAACTCCAGCTGAGAAATTCATTGACAATGTTGTTAAGGGCAATACTGAGGGTGTTTTTATTTTTTCCTCCTGTGCATTGTATTGCTATTGCAACACAGTGATATAGGCTAATGTTCCTATTTACTACCATTCCCCAACTGTACTCACCATTTACAAGTTAAGCAGAGAAATGTCTAGAAATCACCTTAAACTGAACTTTTAAAATTTGGTCTATAAACTTTTTATGGTAGGCCTTCATATTCCTTCATTTCCAATGTTTTCTAAAAGTATTTTCTACTTTAATATTACACTAATATCAAGACTACTGAATAATGTCTAATTATCTGGCAGTCTTGCTAGATTCATTTTTCTCAGGGAAAAAAAAAAGAGGTGATCATTATCACAGAATTATAAAGAATTATTTTTTAAGGAGATTAAAGAAATCTTAGAAATGGTATAGTCTACACACTTTTTAATAGATGAAATAATAGACACAAGGAAGATATGCCTTGAGCAAAATTTGAAGATAGAATTAGTTTTACCAGGTTACTCTGATAAATTGAAATCTGTCCATATTTATGAAAATGCTATATTTATGCTTTTAAGGTTAATTTACTATAATAATATACATAGTTTTATTTTACTAGAAAATATATAATGATTACATATCACTTTAAACTTTGCAAATCACCTAAATTTATAATTTCTTCTTTGATTATTGAAAACATTCCACAAACTAGCTGTTAAGACGATGCCCATTTTATTTTCTTTAGTTTTTCCCAAAATTTATTTTATTTGAAGAAGAATAAGCAAAAAGAAAAACAGAAAAGCAATACAAAACAACAAAACATAAGAGAACATTATCATTTGCCCAGCAGAACATCAGGGAGGATTGAAAATATATGACCACAAATACTAATTTAATAAAGATAAATATATATATGTACATATATATATATATATATAAGTGTATGTATATATGTATTAGTTGAAGAAATTATATTCATGAGTATCTGCCTTTACTTCTTTGTAAATTGTTCTTTTATTATCTGCTGCATACCTTATTTACTTTATTCTTTTTTTCCCACTTTCATCCCCCATACTCCCAAGCACACTTTAGTTAAGAAAGGATATATTTATATATACATATGTAGAAATATACATACACTTATACAAATAACCGTGTGTGTATCTCCCTTTTATTATATTACTGCCACTCCCAAGCAAGCTATAGTTAAGAAAAGATTTATTTATATATCCATATGAATATAGTTATAGATATAGGTGTAAATATAGATACATATCTATTTTAAAGATGAGGAAACAAAGATTACATATATACATATGTTCATATATAGATGCATAGATATAAACATATACACATGTCCCCTCCCCAAACATATATCTTTCCTATCCTTGCTAACTCTTTGCTTTAATTTTGCTTCTCAACTTGTCTTGCTATTCCTTAACCTTTCCTCACTCATGGATCCCTTTCTTATCTTTTCATCACACACTACTTCCCTCTCCATCCATCCCTCTCCCCTTATTTCTTTATACATTTCTTAGGGTGCTATAGCCTTCATGGTATATATAGTGTTGCCTATTTAGTCCATTCCTGATTTAAGAAGGTTTTTACAACTATGAGTATTCCACCCCTTCCAATGCTTCTGTGTCTTTTCTTCCTCTCCACCTCATCTGTATAGCATAAGTAGTATTTTTCTTTTAACTCTGTCCCACTCTTTCTTTTGAGCTACCCTATTGCCGATGTCAATCTTAAACATATGGTATATATTTCCAAATACAAATCATAAATAATTTGTCCATGTAAAATTCCTTGAAATTGATCTTTGATATTGATTCTTATATGTTAAATTTTCTATGGCATTTGAGGTTTATTCATAGGAAGTTCTGACAATCTTGAAGATTTTGCCCATTTTTATGCAATATCATAGATACATTTGCTAGATGTCATAATTTTGGTTGCAGGCCTAGTTCCTTTGATTGCCAGTAGATATGATTCCAAGACCAATAGCCTTTTTGTGTGACTGCTAAGTCATGTACAATGCTAATTGTAGTTCCAGCATATTTTAATTGTTTTTTAATCGTTTCTGGGAAATTTTTCTTTTTAATTTGGAGGTTTTGAAATTTAGAAATAAAATTCCTATATGCTTTCCACAACGGATCTCTTTGAGGTGGTGTTTGCTGGATTTTTTTCTATTTCTACTTTTTTTCCATGTTCTATCACTCCAGAAATTTTCTTAGATTATTTCTTGCATTAATGTGTCAAGGTTATTTTTTTTGGTCAGAGTTGTCAAGTAGTGAAATTATTCTTATATTTTCTCTTGATCAGTGCTTCAGATCTGTTGTTTTTCTTATAAATTGGTTCCCATTCTCTTCTGTTTTTTCATTCTTTATATTCTGTTGTATTATTTCTTGGTTTGTTATAACTTCACTGACTTCCTTGCCCAATTCTAATTTTCAGAGTTATTTTCATCTTTGAGACTCTATCTCCTTTTCTTGTTAGTTTACTTTTTTGGTCATAATCTTGTTTTTCCTTGATGGTATTTATTTATTTATTTATTTTAGTTTTTCCTCAATGTTTCTCATTCATTCTACTATAAATTCTCTCTGGGCAATGACCCATTTAATGTTACACTTTGTGATAGAAGAAGAAGCTTTTTTTTTTTTTTTTTTAAATTTCAGTGTCTGTTTCTGAAGGAGAACCCTGGCCTTCCCTCTTCTCATAGTAAGTTTCTATGGTTGAATTTTTCTTCATTTTTTAAAAATTAATGAAGAATTAGTATAAGCACCTTAATCATGGGATAAGGGATGAGAAATGGTGCCTCTTACATAACTTCAGCTTTCTTCTGACACAAAACGCCAAATTTAAAACTCTACCCACCTACAATTGTGGGCCCACTGCCTCTATACTCATAAATGTATTGCCTCCTTCCTCTCTGTGGTCATATTTCTACAACATAACTGGGCCCAATCAGCTAAAGTTCACCCAGTCTTCCTTAATTCAAATACCCAACTCCACAGGCAGTCTGGGAGGTGAAAGTTTCTGTGTTTTTTTTTCCTGATGCTTCAACCAAACCCAGCTAGCCCCAGGGTTTCCCACTTGTTGTTTCTGCAGAGCTAGCCTAGAGATATTTGCACTTCACACTGATTAATCTTTAGCCTGAGGTCTTTAGATAGTCTTGGCTTGTATCAGGAGAACCCCTGTTCTTTCCTGTCTTTTTGACTGTCTCCCAGCCTATGTTTGCCCTGAGGAACAAATTTGTTATATCTGTGGGAGAAATCTGGAGAGGTTGATGACCTACTCTACCATTTCTCCAGAATCCTTCATAATCAATAAATTTATCAATCAATTATTTTTGTCAAACATTTTGCTAAATTCTAGGTGTTTAAAGAAAAACAATGCAATATCAGATGATATATAGTGAAAAAATTATGTATAATTGCCCATGTATATATTAATGAAACAATGCCATCTCATGTATAATGAAGATAGTTTTGAAATTAATGTCAATATAAGTGTGTCATTATGTTTAGCTACACGGACATTTGTATGCATCTTTAATTCATGAAATAAGGTATCCATCCCATCATTCAATAGTTGGACATTTACGGCTTCATAATATAGAATGACATAGGGAAAAGAAACCTTTGAGAAAATTTAATTCAACGTCTTTATTTTACAAATTGGGAAAATAAAACACAGGGAGGTGAAAAGCTATGTCAAAGACCACACAAGTATTTAGTAAAAAAAAAAAAAAAAAAAAAAAAAAAAAAATCAGTATCCAAATTTCCTGAATCTCATTGCAGTACTTCATCTTGTAGCAGAAGAAGCTTTAGATCTCAAACAAAAAATCAGAATAAGAGAATGAGTGTTTGGATACACTTCAGAAGTCAAAGATTTCAACTCTGGTGAAGTATGAAGTTTCTTTACTATATTACTAACAAGTAATCATAATCATATATTTGTGGGAAGAAGACAGTTAAATCTTAGCCTCAGTTTCTTCATCTGTAAAGTAAAAATGATACATGCTTCATTCACTTCATAGGATTGGTATAGAGACTGAATTAAATGACAGCATTCTGGAAACTAGGAAAAAAAACCTGATATTGGTATGTGTGTGTATATACATACATGTATATGTACGTGTGTATATATGATTTTTCAATCCTTTTATATGATGGTATTTTCTCCATGTTTAACTTAGACATTTTTCAAAAGGATCTATGTTTTAACAAGTGGAAGATGAAGCTGAAGAGAGCTTGTCTCCCTCAGCTACATTGAAAGTGGTAACTGTTTTCCTTAAAGCACTGCATCATTTCTTCTTCTTTTTTTTTCCTGTCATTGGCTTGTGGTGAGAGTGCAGGCGAGTGGATGATTTATGTTCTCTTTCAATTCAGGAAACTTCAAGGGGGAGAGATGAATGTAAAAGGCATTGTCAATTATATTGAAGTAAAGTTTTGTTTTTTATTTTTTTAAAGTGACCTTCAAATGTAAGACATTCTTAGAAATAGAATACTTAGTAATGTACTCTATTAAAGGGAATCTTAGTCATAGTGTCATTAGTTTAGGTTAGTTTTCAGTGCTGAGCAGTCTTAGAGTAGAGTAGCCAATAGTGAACCATAAATAGTAATTAAGATCCAAAATTATTCTCAAGGTACAAATATCACCAAAAGTTCTTTAAAAATCAATTCAACCTATCACGCTCAGGATGTTCTGAATGGATTTTGGGGATGATGACTACTAATAATTATTAAAACAGAAAAAATACAACAGGGTGACAAAATGCTCATGTTTACATGCAAGTATGTATTCACATCTGCATACAGAAATCTATCTACCTATCTATGAATATATACATGCATACATATTCAGCTACTGCATTGGACTGTGCTTGCTCCCTTTTTGAGTAACAAGGAAGATATTTCTTGAATCCTTCTCAGTTATCTCAATCTGAAAAATTGTTCCACTTCATTTTTTGTACATTCTGCCACTTCAGAATCTATTTAAAGGCTTAATTTAATATTATTTCTTACGGCAACTGGGAAGAACTCAGGCAAATTCCTGTCTTTTCTCTGTCATCTTGGCTACATATCTTCTAATAATTCAGATTCAAAGCAAACTTTATCATCAGCTTACTAGCTGCCACTACTGCTACTACTACTACTACTACTACTGCTACACACACACACACACACACACACACACACACACACACACATCTTTATTTGATGAGCAAAAAAAGTAAACAAACATAAAAAAAATATAAAAGACTCACAAGAACCCTTAAGTATTCAGTTCAATTCTCTTCCCTCTCAATTGGCTTCCACTTTTCTACAAGCCTGTTGGAAGATCTTAGCCATGGCGCAGATCAGCAAGGAATACCTTCAGTCCTAGCTCAATAGACCGTGGCATACCACTCCAGTGGTGGAACTTGCAGCCTAAGTGCCTAAGGCAAAGTTCCAGCCTTGTAAAATAGGCAATAACAGGTGTAACCAGGAAGGCTACCCCAGAAAACTAATGAAGTCACCAACACTTGAGCCCGAGCATTCAAAGCCAATGACTACAACTGTAGATGTCAGCACAAGACAATTAAGACAGTTCCTACTATATACCAGGGGGTAACTTGCAAAGTCATTAAGTAGGTAAAATGAGCAAGAAACAATAAAGAATGTTGAATATAGAAAGCTTCAGTGGTGAAAGGCAAGAATAAATCACCAGCTCAGAAGGACAAACTGCCTATATGCAGAATCTTAAGGTTTAAGCCTCAAAAGCCTTATTAAAAAGGGATTCACAGAAAGGCAGAAATTGGGAGAAATGAGTTTTATGTAAGAGAGAATCAACATCTTGGAAGAAGAACAAAAACTGCAGAAAAAATCTTAAAAAATACAAATGGGGCAGAATTAGCCAAAAGGAAAAGGAACTATATAAGCTATGAGAATAAAATTATTTCTTAAAACTTAGAACTGGGTAAATGGAACCCTATAACTATATGTAATATCAAAATCAATCAAACAAAATATAAAGAATGGAAAAAATAAGAAAATGCATAATACCTCATAGGACAAACGACCTACCTAGAAAATAGATCTAGGAAAATAATTTAAGAATTAGTGGAGTACATGAATGTCTTTAACAAAAAAGAGTCTGAACAGCATCTTTTGAGACATCATCAAGTAACATTACACAGTTTTCCTGATTCCAGAGGACAAAAGTCATTGGCAAAATTCATCGATCACCTACTGAAAAAATAATCCCAAATGAAAACTTTAAGGACTATTGTAGCCAAACTCCAGAGTTATCAGGTCAAGGAGAAAATGCTGCAATCAACCAGAAAGAAAGGGGAAAAAAAGTCTTATAACAAATAATCACAGTCACAATAACTCAACACAGCCTCTACTACATTAAAAGATTGGAAGAGTTGAAATTAAAATTAAATATTCCAGAAAGTGAGAGAGTTTAGACTATAATGAACGATCAATTCCCCAAAAAACCTGATCATAATCTTTAAGGGGAAAACATAGATATTAAATGAAAATTTCAATAATCTCTGATAAAAAGACCAGAACTGAGCATAAATTTAGTCATTAAACAAAAAGATACTAATAAAAAGGAAGAAAAAATTCAGACATTAAATTGTTTATATCTCTACACAGTAAGATGATACTTGTAACTCTTGAGATATTAACAGTTATTGAGTTTTACTTCAATATGTCTTAGTTCTTACAGGTCTTTGTGTATCATTTAGAATTGCCTTTCTTCATTTCTTATAGCCTAACATTCTTTCATCATGATTCCACATGTATATCTCATTTTAGATTAAATATACTTTTTGATTAACATCCATAACATTCATATGCTATAATTGTGTTAACTATTCTTGAATTGCTGTACACCTTCTTAGCTGATGATTTGTTTCTCCTTCCCAAAAAGCTACCATAAATATTTTTGTTTGTAAAGGACTTTTTCCTTTTCATTTGACATTTTTTAGGCATAGGCTCATAGAATATTAATACCACTGAATCAAAAGGCAAATGATATCTAGCAACTTTGGGGCAATAACTCCAAATTCCTTTTCCAAATGATTGGGCCAATTCACAGCTCTACCAGCACTTCAACGATATGTCTGTTTTCCCACAGCAAGTCTAACATTTGACTTTTTCTTTTCTTACTTTTTTCTGGCCAATTTGAAAGCATTTTTTGTAGAGTGGAAATCAATAATTAATTCAATTGTTATTTCTCTCTTTATTAGTAATTGGAACTTTCAGATGCTTGTAGATAGTACTTTGGCTTCTATTGATTTAGAGCTCCCTGTTCTTATCCTTAGAATATGTATTTAATAAAATGATTCTTATGCTTATAAATTTTAACCAATTTATAGATTCCTTAAAAATGAAGCTATTATCAGAGAACCTTACTAAGAGAATCTTAATTTTCTTGAATTTGAACAAAAACATTTTTTAAAATGTACAAAAATTATTCATTTTTTTCTTTAATCATTTCTGTACTTTTTTGTACTTTATAGCTAGTGTGAGTTAAACACAGGGCTTCAATCCAGGTTTCCCTAATGTAACATTTTTTTTCTATTTATACATCTAAAAGTTAATTTCTTCTTTATTTATGTAATTTGTCTTTGATATGACCATTGATATCTAGGTCACATTTCCACTTGAGGTTTATCTTAATATAAGGGGTGACATGTCTCATTGTTTTTAAAATTAATAAAGAAACCATTTAAAAACTATAAAGATCATACTTCTGTGAGTGATAAGACATATTTCAGAAGCTGTTGGTATAGGGAAATAAAGGGATTTCAAAACTATTCAAATCTAAAATAATATTAGCCACATTGAAGCACAAAAATATAATAAAAAACAACAATGCATGCGAATATTTGATTAAACTATAGCTGAAATACAACTTGATTAATCCTTAGGGGGAAAAAGCAATGATTTTCAAAGGCACTGTCTGTTCAAAGGGTTCATATTGATTTATTTGGCTTATACATGTGCATTTTCCAGTTATAAATAAAGTGTGAAGGATAAACTATATATCAGCATAAATATACAAAAAGAAAAACACACTTTTGCCCACAATTGCTGTGAAGCAAAGTATGCTTGCCATCACCAAAAAAAATAAAGTTTTTAATGTGAAAAATTTGAAAAAAAATTTTTTTTTCATAAAAAAAGATTTGTTCTTCATTCAGGACTAAAGCGATCCTTTGTGAAAAGTCTCAGTGATCCTGTAAGGTATAAGTATTTTCATTAGAATATTCTAATGTTTCCAAAATGTTTTATATAATTCTCCCTTTCCACAGTCTAGGAAGTCGAGGTAATTATGAAATATAATAAATATATTGTGATATGAGAAACAGAAGTGATTTGGAAATATGGAAATGACTAAAAGTTATGGAAACATGATGAAAAATTAAAATGTGTCAACATCTTGTGAACTCAATGACTAACTTCATAAAGTAATTGATAGAAGACAAAGGAAGACTTATTAGGTGTTAATGATTTTATAAACATGTAAAGAAGTCATAAGTGACTTGGTGCCACAGTGGATAGTGCTGACAGCCTGGAATCAAGAAGACTCATCTTCAGGAGGTCTAATGTGTTCTTAGACATGTACTAGCTTTGTGACTCTGTATCTAAGTTGTTTAACCAAGTTTGGCTCACTTTGCTCAACTATGAAATGTTCTGGAGCAGGAAATAGCAAACCCATTCAGTATCTTTGCTAAGAAGATCTGAAATGACATCCCAAAGAACTGGACACGACAAGAAGTCATCATAAATTTAATTATATGTCAAATAATATAACTATTTGACTTTGCTTTAATTTGTACTGCTCTACATTAATTTTTGAAGGGGGACTTAAATTTAGATGCTTCTCAATTTTTTCTGTCCTTTTTCCATCAATCTACCAAAATCACTGTGGAAACGGAAGGGATACAGACATTATTGCCAACTTTCACGGATTACTGTGTTCAAAGAATTCATTACTGAGATAATTACTTCTTCCTTCTAGGCTGGCTCTTAGGTATACTATTTAGGCTTTGACCAAAACAATCCTCACATTCTTCCTACCCTCAGCATGTGTTCTACTGTTCTATTCACATTCTTCAATGATTCAAAACATTAGCACCACATCAAGGAAATATTAAGAAAATATCAGCAGATAGCTATTTGGAGATTTTAAATTCATTTTAATGCCCAATGATACAGATTTTATTTTTTATTGTCATTCACAAAAATAAAAGTTATTTAAGTAGTGACTAAAAATTATATGGTTGGATTATCAACAAATGCAACAGAATTTCTATTGCCACATGCAAATATTCTTTGTTCTAGTGATTACCTTATTAAGTTTTATTGGTTCAACAAACCAGTGAATTCATATCATTGAATTATGCTACTCAAAAAAACTTTTAGAATCATCTTTTCAGTCTTTTATTTATCTATTCATTACTAATTTTCTTCTATCTCTTATAATCCTCTTTAGTATTTCTGGTACTTTTAAAATAAAAACTTAAACCATATTCTGGTTATCATCTTTTTCAGGCAAGATTCCATTTTAAGAGACATCTAAAATAATGGAAATAATGAAAATGAGTATTTCCATTTATTGAGTCAAAAACAAACTATTGGTCATATATATGAATGTTTTTAGAAAAAACAATCCAAGCAGTCAGTAGCCATAGGGGTGGAGGGGAAAATGTCTCATCATTAATAATTAGAAAATATAATTTAAAGTAGTTCTGAGTTTTTACCTAATCCATTAATTTTGCAAATTAGATTTTTTTAAGAAAAGGAAGAGCATAAATTTTGAAGAGGTTATCAGTATACTAAGGAACTGTTGCTGATTTGACTTGGTAGAAGAACCATTCTGTGAATAAATTTGAAAATGTACAGAAAAAGTTACTAAATTGATTGTTTGACCCAGCAATACATTATTAATTGTACAATCTCAAAGAGACCAAAAAAGATGAAAAATATCATGTACACAAGTATAAATATAGAAGTTCTTTTTGTGGTGGCACAAAACTGTAAACTAAGGGATTCTCCTTTATTTGGGGAATGGCATCATGTAATACAATATATAATTAATATTGGATACTATTTTGTTGTAGGAATTTCTCAACATGGATAATTTAATAATTGATTCTTTTCTGTATTTTAAAGTATAAATAGACTTACTAGGAAAACTGATAAATAATATGGCTAGTTAGCTAGTGTGAGTTAGACACAGGGCTTCCAATCCAGGTTTCACTAATGCAAGATGGATTCTTTATTCATTATACAATTCTACTTCTCTTCAACTTTTACACATATAAGTAATTGTTGACCTTGAAATACCAGGTTTTTATATCTATTCCAATAATAATATACATATATTCAAAGTCAGAAGACACATTTAAGGTCATGTGATATAATCTCTCATTTTACAAATGAGAAAACTCAGGCCCAGGGAGGTTTGTGTGATCTCACAGTGAATGTATATTTGAGCTGAGATGCGATCTCATGCCTTTTGATTGCAAATTCATTTCTTTCCTCCATACCCCACTGTTTCAATCATTTTCTGACTTCTTCTTTTAGAATCAGTCACAGAATTCATTTATTTATAAACCATATAAGAAAGGTGATCATATGACATTGTAATCACAAGTATTTTGTATTAATAAAACTGAAATTTTAGAAAAAGCTTTCTAAAGTAATATTGGATTTCCACTTACTTATTTACATGTAACTCCAGCAGTTGGGGGAAATTGGGGGAAAGGGATTAACTGATTATAATTGCTAGTTTAAATTGCAGAGCACTAGCCATTCATCCTATTTCCCAAAACTTAGTCAATCAGACTTCATTTAGCTGATATAAGTGAAGGAATATTCACAGTCACTTTATTGTGGTTTCCTCAAATTCTCTGCAAAGGAATTGTCTAAAAACACAGATCAGAATTAAAACATCACTTTTTACATTGTTTTGGCTCTTCTCTTCTTTTTCTTTAAATGACCACAGGGACTAGGTACTCCTGAGCAACAGAATAGTAACAAGGAGATAAAATAACTTAAGAGTATTTAGGGTCTAAATAGACTCTTTTATACCCTATTTTCTTCATATTGCAAATGGAGAATATTTTATTTCTTGTACTTTCCTCTTCACAAGGAGTTTACCACTTTCTCTTGCTGCCTCATGGCCAGTCTCACCAGGTGAAGAGATCTCAAAACAGCATTCTGTGTGCAATCTGTGGAAAACTGTATGGGGTCAGGGAGTCTGTCATGGACTCTAAACCAAACATTTCTATTTGTAACAGTACTAAATGACCTCCTATTGTCAGCTTAATATCCCAACTGGAATATGGAGAAATTACAGTGCGAATCCGAACAAACTTCCATTTGATTTCTGACTTTGCATTTCTATGAGACTTCTTTCACCTACTGTGAGGGTTTAACTTCCATCTTCAACTATGCCTTTTTCATCCCTAATTTCCAGTCATTTGTGAAATTAAGCATTTTAAGCTGAATCCTCCCATGTATAAGCCTCCCATTTCATTTTGAACTTGCTGCTTTGTTGCTGCTCACCAAACATCCATTGTGTGATAGAATGATGCCCTCCACTCAATGATTAAAATTATTTTTAAAAATTTATTTTAACATTGTTTTATGAATCATGTTGGGAGAGAAAAATCAGAGCAAAAGGAAAAAAAAAACATGGGGGTAAAACAGAAAAAAAAAAAAGAAGTAAACATAACATGTTGATTTACATTCAATCTCTATAGTTCTTTTTTTGGGAAGCAGATGGCATTTTCTGTCCAAAATCTATTTGGATTACTGAACCACTGAGAAGAACCCAATCTTTTATAATTTATTAATAATGAACATTCTTATACCTTAAGTGACTCTGAACTCCTATAGATCATGATTCAAAACCCTTTCAAAACTCCACATCATTCTCAAGACCCATCCATCATCTTACACTGAAATTTCAACCTAATTCAATCCGGTCCTTCTATTATGCCTTCTAGAATGCCTGTTCCATAGTTAACAGATACTCACTTTAAATCTTATCATCTTCTACTTATTGCACCTTCTAGCTTTTATTGAAATCTGGTTCTCCTCTCCCCTAGTGACACCCCCTTTCTTTCCACTCTTTCCAGTGCTGGATGAACTTTCATCTATTCTTCTCAGCAAGGTCAAGGTGAAAGAGATGGGATATTTTTTTTTTCTTCTCAGTGGCAATTCCACATTTCCCCACTTTTTCTGTTCTTTAATAATCTTTGGTGTTACTGATGTTCACATCCACCAGTCAATCAAAATCCTGATAGCCATTATCCACAGAGCTTCAAACAATTCTTTTTCCTCTTCAATAAGTTTGGAAACTTTCTCAAAAATTTTCTCTTTTCCCCAACTACTCAGATATTCAACTTTCCATTAGTTACTCATCCATTCCACTTATTCTACTTCAGCCACAACACAAATGTAGCAACATTTAGCTATATTGTTGATAATTTGCTTACAGCTTTCAAGGTGATTTCCATAAGCATATTTGGATTTGTTTGTTCCTCATGTGAATAATCATGGAATGTGACAGAAACACTTTAATCTACAAGCTAGCATCATTTATGAGCCACATGAATTCACCTGTTGTGATACTCTTCCTCTGGGGATTATTAGAAATAACTTTATCATCTTGTGAGCATGATAAAATTAACACACAAAATAGCAGAATTTATCTGTAGACAAATTTTCACTGGTATAATTTAATTCTTTTGTTTTTCATTTTAATTTAATGTGAGATATGGCTATTCTAACACAAATGAGCCAAAACTTATTTTTCTTTCTTATCCAGTTCAGATTCAAAGGCTCACACATTCAGATACTTTTTGAAAACCTGAATTCCAACATTAGATACAATAATAAATTCAATTTAAGCTACTCAATAAGATACACTAAATAGTGCCCAAACTACTTCAAGAATGCTCAAACAGACTGTTCATGGTATAAACATTTGTATAAAAGTATATGTGAGTATATACGTAGATATATAATATTTGTATTTTTTTGTATTTAATATTTTCCCCTTTCCCCTTTTTATACCATATTTCTTTAGAAACAGATAAGAATCTGGGAAGTTGGCCAAATAGGTTGGTAAATTTCAGGCTCTCCAAATCTCCCTCACAAATATAACAAATTTATGGTATGGGTTAAATGCCTCAGAATAAACATAGATTGTTGAAAAATAAAGAAGAGTTGGTATACTACAGGGATCTTCCAAGTACACTGGAAAAGAAATGAAGAGAGATCCTAATGAAAAACAAATAACAAGTTGTACATAATCTGGGTTTATATTCAGAGGATGATAGTGAGGTTTTTAAAAGCACTATTGCCCCAAAGAAAAACATCAAATAGTTACAAGCCCAAGCTAGTGCTTGGGAGAACTTTAAAAAATTCAAAACCAATTAGAGGAGATCAAAAAAATTAGGGAAAAAATAAAGTCAACCCAAGAAAATTATGAAGAAAAATTTTAACCAATTAGAAAAAGGGGTACCAAATCTTTAAAAAAAGAACATAACTCCTTGAATACTAGAACTGGACAAGAAAAAATGAATGATGTTTTAAGGCATGAAGAAATAATAAAACTGAAAAAAAAAGAGAATTTGAAACAAATCATTAGAAAAAGAACTGATTTAGAGAACAGATCAAGAAAAAAACAATATAAGAATTGTGGGACTACCTGAATGTTATAGTCCAAAAACAGAATAGATAGATAGAGTACTGCAAAAAATGTTAAGGAAAATTGTGCTGGAGTTCTAGAACAAGAGAGTAACCCAGGATTGAGGGGAGGGATTGGAAAAATGACTGTTAACCACCTAAAAGATTTTCCTAGAGTACAACTTACAAGAATGTTGTGACTAGTTTAAAAACTCCCAGTTTAAAGAGAAAATAGTGCAAGACAGAGAAAAAATACCATTCAGATAAAATCAGGATTTTACAAAACCTAGCCTCTTCTAAAATAAAAATTATTGATGAACTGAAAGACTTTTAAGTTTTTGTAAGAAAAAGATGAAAATTAAATGGGAAATTAAATATAAAAGATCCAGAAGATAGGCAAGGAAAACATTAAAGACTCATAGAAGACTCATAAAGGTCATTTGCTTCTTATATGTAAATACATTATCAGTATTCTTGAAGTAATCTACTAATAGTGTAGTTTGGAAGAAAAGTTGAGACTGAATAGTGCAATATGGGATGATTCTAAGAAAGCAAATTTGTTAAGAAAAGGTAAAAATTAGTTATTATCACATAAAAATGAATGTAAAAGAAAACAAAATTGATAATGTTAGTTAACTAAAGGCCACAAGTCCAATAAACAGACGCAAAGGAAAACATTTCTTTGATTTCTGAGAAAAAGACTTGCAGGAGTAAGAAGATCCTAGAAAAGAGTTGAGAGGTGGAAACAATTCTCATATACTCAAAGAGAAGTGCAAAAAGGAGAGAGAAAATGTTTTCTTCTTGTTTATAATTTAATTTCAATTTATTAAATAAAACAATCATTTGTATAACATTGAAATAAAAATAATTGTTGATGAAATTGCAAATCTACTATGCACAAATTGCTATTCCTTTCAAATACACAATGAATTATCATATACATTTCTTTTACTTTTTTTTTCTTTTCTGACCACCCTCCCCCAGATGGCTACCATTAGACACAAATAGATGTATTTGTGTGTATAAAAACACACATAAGTACATTTTTTCAATAAATTCTTCTTTTATAGTTCTTTAGGATTCTCTGAATCCCTTATAATTAAATTTAGTATTTATAATAGACAAAATAACTTATTTGCTTGAAGTCATTCTTAAAACAATTCTATTTTTTTTTACTGTAAACAGTGTTCTTTTGATTTTGCTCATTGTACTCTTCCTTTTTATGTAAAAGTCTACCATTTTTTCCAAGATCATCAAACTCATCTTTTTAGAAAACACAGTAGTATGCCATTACAATCATATACTACAATTTTTTCATTCATTCTCAATTGATGGGTGTCCCAGCAATTTCTAGTTCTCTGCCACCACATAGCACTTCTATAAATGTTTTAGAACCAAGGAGTTCATTTCCTTTTCCCCCTAAACATCTTTAGAAAGAGACTTAGTAGTGAAATCACTGGATATAGACAGTTTAATAACTCTTTGGTCATAATTCCATATTCCAAAATAGTTGCATCAGTTCACAATTCTGTCAATAGAGAATTAGTGTCCTATTTTTCAACATCATTTTCAACTTTTTTATTTTCCCCTTCCATCATTTTAACTACTCTGATAAGTATAAATTGATAGCTGATAAAAAGGTACGTTCTTTTTTTATTATTATTATTATAACTTTTTATTGACAGAGCCCATGCCTGGGTAATTTTTTTACAACATCATCCCTTGCACTCACTTCTGTTCCAACTTTTCCCCTCCCTCCCTTCACCCCCTCCCCCTGATGGCAAGCAGTCCTTTACATGTTAAATAGGTTACAGTATAACCTAGATACAATATATGTGTGCAGAACCAAACAGTTTTCTTGTTGTAGAGGGAGAATTGGATTCAGAAGGTATAAATAGCCTGGGAAGAAAAACAAAAAATGCAAGCAGTTTATATTCATTTCCCAGTGTTCTTTCTTTGGGTATAGCTGCTTCTGTTCATCCTTGATCAGTTGAAACTGAATTAGCTCTCTTTATTGAAGAGATCCACTTCCATCAGAATACATCCTCAAACAGTATCGTTGTTGAGGTATATAATGATCTCCTGGTTCTGCTCATTTCACTTAGCATCAGTTCATGTAAGTCTCGCCAGTCCTCTCTGTATTCATCCTGTTGGTCATTTCTTACAGAACAATAATATTCCATAATGTTCATATACCACAATTTACTCAACCATTCTCCAATTGATGGGCATTCATTCATTGTCCAGTTTCTAGCCACTACAAAAAGGGCTGCCACAAACATTTTGGCACATACAGGTCCTAAGCCCAGTAGTAGCACTGCTGGATCAAAGGGTATGCACAGTTTGATAACTTTTTGAGTATAGTTCCAAATTGCTCTCCAGAATGGCTGAATGTATTCACAATTCCACCAACAATGTATTAGTGTCCCTGTTTTCCCACATCCCCTCCAACATTCCACATTATCTTTCCCTGTCATTCTTGCCAATTTGACAGGTGTGTAGTGGTATTTCAGAGTTGTCTTAATTTGCATGAAATAATTTTTTTAGACAGACTATAATTCTTTGTCATTTGGTAACTTTTGCTAAGTTTGTGTTTTGTGCTGATAGCCTAATAGCATTTAGCACCAACCAGATGTTAGAATCCTTACAAAGTGTTAACTCACTAAGTTTACACCTTTGAGAGTTCACACATTAGCTCACATGTTAGAGTTCACAAGTCTGGGAAATTCACAAGTCAGGAACACACAATCCCACTCTCTAGGAAGAGGAGTCAACCTTTGGGTTTACACCTTTAAGAGATCATATATAAAAAAGCTCTTGGAGCCTCAGCAAGGAGTCATTGGAGGAGTCTGTTGAAGAGATTGAGAGCCAGAATTCAGTGTGGAGATTGGGAACAAAGGATTCAGAAGAGGTGAGGCTGAAGCTGGCAGAGGCAAAAGATCAGCAACAAGAGCTCTCAGAACCAAAGAAAGCTAACCAGTCTATTTTGGAAGAGATAATAAAGGATTGTACTTTAACAGCTGGCTGCATTTGAGGTGATTATTATTTTGAACTGAACTGAAATGAACTCTGAACACTAATTTTATGAATGTTGACAACATTATCTATGTTTCACTTTTCTCATAAATGGAAATAATAACTCTTGTATTACAGAGATGTGAGTATCAATTGAAATACTAAGCCACTTTGCAATAATATAATATAATGTAATAAATTTAATAATGTAATAAATACAATATAATGTAGTAGACTAAAATCTATATAAAACATTAGCTATTATCATTATTATCATTTTTTTAACCTTTTATGATTCCATTACTTCAATCCAGCCATCACTTGTTGAATTTCTTTGTAGAATAGGAAGATAAATCTTCCTCATATACACATTCACATTATTCTTTTCCTAATATAAAGTTGATTTTATCATCATTCATGATCTGAAATCACCATTCTTTACAGCCTAATAATACACTTTTCTCCATATTCTAGTAAATAAGGACTACTTGACAGATGCTTTATAGACATTGTACTCTTCTACATTGTTGCCTTTTACTCATGTTATTTCCTATGGCTGAAAAATGCCTACTCTAGCTTCATCTTTTGAAAACCTATTCATCTTTAAAGACAATTGTCTAAAAAGATGGGGATTTAAATTCCCAAAGAGACATGGCATGACCTGAGAAATGTGAGTTCAATCAGTTTGAAAATGGGCAAACTGATTGTAACCATGTTCTCCAGATTCTCTGCATTTTCTCTGGATATTCCTTATATTTGGAACTCTTTGCTAAATTATCTCTGCCTACCTTTTGGCTTGCTTACTTTCTTTCAAGTTGCAGTTGAAATCCTGCTAGCTATATGAAGCCTTTCCCAATATTCCTTAATCTTAGTATTGTGTATTCAAATGTGTATTCTATTTTTAGTATATATTAAGGTTTACATATTTGTTTGCATATTTTCTCTTTGATTAAAATAGGAACCCCTTTTGAGCAGCAATGATGTTTTTCATTCCTAATTTTGCTAGTATTGATTACAGTGCCTCACAAAATGTAAGAGCTTAATAAAAGCTTGTTTACAATCATCTTTTAAAAAATATATTAGTGGTTAAAAAGACTATTTAATTGTTTCAAAATATTAAAAGCAGGTTAAAATTAATATGATTAGATTTTTGATGATGGTCGAGATAAAGAGAAGAAAAAGTATATTTCTGTTTTAAAAGTATATTTAAGACATAAACAGGAAAAAAGGAAAAAGGAAAAAAAAAGTGTCATGAGCACAACAGAACATGAGAGGATTCA
This sequence comes from Antechinus flavipes, assembly GCF_016432865.1. Classification (NCBI taxonomy): domain Eukaryota; kingdom Metazoa; phylum Chordata; class Mammalia; order Dasyuromorphia; family Dasyuridae; genus Antechinus; species Antechinus flavipes. Next base: position 414,178,511 of record NC_067398.1, read on the forward strand.
AAATGTATAAATATAAATTTCCATTTCAAGAAAGCATACAGAATAATAAAAAAATTCTATTCAGAATTGTACATTTTTTGTTATCTTTAACATTTTATTTTGTTCTTTGCTGTGTATCATTTAGTTTATAGGTTTTATCATTTTTTCTTTCCATCTTCAGCCCCAAGTAGACTACAGTTAATCATAGATATATTTATAAATACATAATATGCATACATATATGTGCATATATATGTACACATTATTTATATATGTATATATAAACAATACACACATATATATGTATGTGTATATATATTTATTTATTTGTTTGTTTGTTTGTTTATATGAATACACACACACACACACACACACACACACACACAAATACATACACATGAATGTGAGGTTGTATTGTTCTTGCTTGTCCTCTGCTCCTCTGAAGATGGATAGCATCATCCTTCTTAGGTCCAAGTCTTGATATATTTTTTTCTAAATCCACCAAAACATCATTATCCTACATAACACCAATATTCTAAATAATATTATCTAGTTGTTTTGAATAGTCTATAAAAATTAATATGTCTTATGTCCATTATAGTTTCCCAATTTTTCTCTTTTAGTTGAATCTATTTTAACTTTAACTGTGTCTGAGATCTGCTTTTCTCTCTAATAAAGTCTACTTCTGATCATTGTTTGTATCTATTATTTTGTATCCCAGCTGATTCGTCTATATTACTTCTACCCACTAGCTTGCTTTGCTGTTACTTAACATCACCCCTCTCCAGTATCTCTGTATTATTCTTCCCCTCACCTTTTATCTCCATTTTTATCCCTTTCTCATTAATCTACACACTTTACCACTTTCATGTCTATATACTAGCCTATTCCTACAACCTTATTTCTTTATACATTTTGAAGGGTTTTATAACCTTTTAAGTATCTGTGTGTGTAAGTGTGTGTAGTTTCCTCTTTAACTCTTTCCCAATGTGAGTAGGATTTCAGATCTACTAGCCCTCTTCCCCCATCTAATTTTTTTATTTCATTTCTTGCTCTCACACCTCATTCATATGATAGCATTACTGTTTTTATGTTTTTCTACATGGTTTCATTTCTTAGAGTCATATCATATTGATGTCTAACCCAGCCTTTCTTTTAAACTACTATTAATGACAATTTTAGGCATATGGTTTACATTTCTAAATATAAAACATAAATACTTTATTCTTATTGAGTTTCTTACAATTAGTAATTGATGTTTACCTTAAATTTCCTATATAAAAATTTTTCTATTAAGTTCAGGCCTTTTTCTGGAAGTTCTGGAAATGTACTGAATGTCGATTTTATCTCAGGATTGTGATTAATTTTGTTTAATATAATATTTTGTGCTTCAAATTTAGTTATTTTGCTCTTTGTTATATGCTATCCTAAGACCTGTGATAATTTATTGTAGCCACTGTTAAGTATTATCTGATTCTCCTTGTGGTTCCAGCATATTTGAATTTTTATTGTTGTTGTTTTGGTTATAAATTTTTCTCTTTGGGGAAGAACCAAGATGGTGGAAAGGACACACCCTTCTTTCTGAGCTCCTCCACTACCCTCAAAGTATTTATGAAATTCAACCTCTGAATTAGTGCTGGACTGACAGAACCCACAAATATCAGGAGTACAACACATTACCAACAAAAGATAATCTCAAAGATCACCAGAAAAGTTCTGTTTTGGTCCAGTGCAGGCACAGGAGGAGGTTGGACCCGGTGCAGGCACGGGCAGGCAGAGCATGGAGGAAAGCTCATTCTGAGCAGACTGAGAGTGGGGTACGGTCTCCACAGGGCAGAGAATCTGCAGAGAGGAGCCTACCACAGGATCAGCTAGTCTGTCCTGGCAGCAAGCCAGTAATCAGCAGAGAAGTTGTAAAACTTCCAACATAAACACAAAGGGAGTGTACCCTAAGATATTGGAGTCTCATGGGACCTGGCCACACCCAACACCTGGAGTGACTCAGCAAGATCTCACATCTTAGCACAGCCTCTGATCCCAGCCCAGTCACTGTCTTTCTGCTGCCCGCTTTGGTACCACTTCTTCTTGTCTGTTGAGGAAGCTCAATAACCCCCATTGCCCCAAAAGCAGACTATAGCTTTTGCTCTTTTGTTGTTGTTGTTGTTAAAATGAGTAAAAAGGCAAAGCAGGCTCAAAATATAAATAGTTTCTGTACTGAAAGAGAGCAGATTTCAAACCCTGAAGAAACTAAAAACAAATTGTCTCTAGATGAAACTCCAAAGGGGGATATGATCTGGTCTCCATCACACAAGGCTCTCATAGAAGAAATTAAAAAGGATCTTAAAAGAGACTTAGAAGAAGATTGGGGAAAGGAAAGGAAAACTTTGCAAGAGGGCCTGAATAAGGCATATAACTCATTAAAAGATAGAATGGGAAAAGAAAACAACTCCCTGAGAAACAATAAATGAATTGAAAAAGCTAAACAACTCCCAGAAAAACAGAATTTGTCAAATGGAAAAAGAAAATAACTCCTTAAAAAAATTATTTTAGTGAAATAGAAAAAACTTCCATTTCTTGGAAAACAATATTTTTTTGAAAAAGCAACTCATTTAAAAATTCAATTGAACAAATACAAAAAGAAATAAAAAAAAAATGAAGAAAATAATTCATTAAAAATCAGAACTGATGAAATGGAAATGAATGGCTCAAGGAGACATCAAGAATCAATTAAGCAAAATGAAAAAAATGAAAAAATAGTAAAAAATGTTAAATATCTACTTGGAAAAACAATTGACCTGGAAAATAGATCTGAGAGTCAATCTTAGGCTTATTCAACACCCTGAAAATCATGATGAAAAAAGGAACCTAGGCAGTAATTTTCAGGAAATCATCAAAGAGAACTGTCCAGATGTCATAGATTCAGAAAGTAAAATAGCCATTAAAAGAGTTCATGGATCACCTGCTGAATGAGGCCCCAGAATTAAAACTCCAATATTATGGATAAATTCCACAACTATCAGACTAAGGAAAAAAGACAAGCAGCTAGAAAAAAAATTCAAATACTAGGAAGCCCACACTAAGGATTACTCAGGATCTAGCAGCATCCACATTAAAGGATCAAAGGGTTTGGAATCTGATATTCCAAAAGGCAAAGGAACTTGAAAAGCGGTCAAGAATAAAGAAAAAGAGATTAAAGGAATTAGAGTAGGTAATGAGGAAACCAAAGTATTACTCTTTAAAGATGATTTGATGGTATACTTAGAGAAACTTAGTTAATCAAATAAAAAAGACTATCAGAAGTAATCCACAACTTTAGCAAAGTTGCACATAATATATCCACATAAATCATCAGCATTTTTATACATCACTAACAAAATCCAACAGCAAGCGATAAAGAGAAATTCCATTTAAAATAACTGTGGATAGTATAAAATATTTGGGAATCTATCTGCTATGGGAAAGTCAAGATCTATATGAGCAAAACCACAAAACACTTTCCACACAAATAAAGTCAGTTCTAAGCAATTGGAAAAAAAAAAGCAAGATTTGATATCTTGAATAGCAAATATAATAAAGATGACAATACTACCCAATCTAATCTATTTATTTAGTGCTATGCCAATCAAACTCACAAGAAACTACTTTCCTGTCTTAGAAAAAATAACAAAATTCATTTGCAAGAACAAGAATTTCAAGGGAATTCATGAAAAGCAAATCAAATGAAGGTGGCCTAGCTATACCAGATCTAAAACTATATTATGAAACAGGGGTCATCAAAACCATTTGGTAGTAGCTAAAAAATAGAGCAGTTAATCAGTGGAATAGTTTAGGGTCACAGAATGAAATAGTCAATAACTATGGCAATCTAGTATTTGACAAACCCAAAAACCCTATCTTTGGGGATAAGAACTAACTTTTTGATAAAAACTGCTGGGAAAATTGGAAACTAGTATGGCAGAAAGAAGGCATTGCCCCACACTTAACACCATACACCAAGATAAGGTCAAAATGGATTAATGATCTAGACTTAAAGAATGATCTTATAAACAAATTAGAAGAACATAGGATAGTAACCTCTCAGATCTGTGAAGGAAGAAGGAATTAGCAACCAAATAAGAATTAGAGATCATTATTGAACCAAAAAGACATAATTTTGATTATATTAAGTTAAAAAGTTTTGTAAAATAAAACTAATGCAGATGAGATTAAAAGGGAACGAATAAACTGGAAAAACGTTTTTACATTCAAAAGTTCTGATAAAGGCCTCATTTCTAAAATATATAGAGAATTGACTCAAATTTAAAATAGTTCAAGCCACTTTCCAATTGATAAATGGTCAAATGATATGAACAGACAGTTTTTGGATGAAGAAATTGTAACTATTTTTAGTCATATGTAAAAGTGCTCCAAATTACTATTGATCTGAGAAATGCAAATTAAGATAACTCTGAGATCCCACTATATACCTCTCAGATTGACTGAGATGACAGGAAAAGATAATAATGAATGTTGGAGGGGATGTGGAAAAAGTGGGACACTGATACATTGTTGGTGGAACTGTAAACAAATCTAAACATTCTGGAGAGCAATTGGGAACTATGCTCAAAAAGTTATCAAACTGTGCATACCTTTTGATTGAGCAGTGGTACTACTGGGTTTATATCCCAAAGAAATCTTAAAGGAGGGGAAGGGACCCATATGTGCAAAAATGTTCGTGTCAGTACTTTTTGTAGTGGCAAGAAACAGGAAACTGAGTGGATGACCTTCAATTGGAGAATGGCTGAATAAATTATGGTATATGAATGTTATAGAATATTATTATTCCATAAAAAATGACCAGCAGGATCATTTCAGAAAGTGCTGGAGAGACTTTCATGAACTGGTACTAAGTGAAATGAGCAGAACCAGCAGACCATTATACACAGCAATAACAGGACTATACAACAGTTGATACTGATGGACATGGCTCGCTTCAACAATGAGATGATTCAGATCAGTGACACTTGTTCAGTAATGAAGAGACCATCTCTTGTGAGGATTGTGGGAGCTGCCTGTGGACCAGAATATAGCATTCTCACTCACTCTGTTGTTGTTTGTTTGCATTTTGTTTCCTTTTTCTCAGTTTTTTTCTTCCTTCTTGATCTGTTTTTTTGTGCAGCAAGATAACTGTATAAATATGCATACATATATTGGATTTAGCATATATTCTAACATATTTAACAAGCAAGGGGAAGGAGTAGAGGGAAGTAGGGGAAAATTTGGAACAAAAGGTTTTGCAAGGGACAGTGTTGAAAAATTACCCATGCACATGTTTTGTAAATAAAAAGCTTTAATTTTTTTTAAAGGCTTTTGATGTTTTGAAGTTCCCAAATGTTGATTCTACTTTTTTTGCGGCAAAGCAGGACAAATCTCTTTTCTATTTCATGTGAAATATCTTAACATATTTGAAATGTTATCCTATCTTACCAAACCTTCCTTTCTCCAAATTAAACCTTCCTATTTCTTTCAAATTATACTTACATGGCATAAAATTGAGGCCCTACTTCATCTATTCAAGTCAACTTTATACAGGCACATTAGTCTTAATATTCATTTTAAATAACAAGTTCTTTCACTTGAGTATTTTTCTTTGCACAACAAAAAAATCCCCACGTTATAATTTATATTAGTGCATAATTACACATTTCTTCTTACATCTTCATGAGCACCTTAATATTTGTAAGCATTGTTCATATGTAGTGAATTCAGTAAGCTTTGATTTCTTATCCATTCTGCATCATGCTGTTATTCTGGTGGGGCTAGTGATGAAGGCAAACATATTCTAATACCTTCTCAATATCTAATTTTTCTATATGTTCTATATTCTGTGGTAGTAGTCTTTGTTATGTATTTTGCTATAAGCATAGCCATCACAATGAAATATTTTAGTGATAAAGTATCTTACATTGAGAGAGGTAATAGAATGAGCAGGAGGATAATTATGGGAATGTTGGCTCTACTGTAAAGAGTAAAGGTATTCATGTGGCTGGGAAGAAATTTTAGTATAGTTATTTTTCTAAAGGTACGGAATGAACTATTGGAATAACTGGGGTAGGAGCTCAATCCAGTTATTGCTAAATATCTCTGAATCTTTAGGTGCCAAGGCACCATCAAAATCTAAAACAAAATTGCCATCAGGGAAGTGGAATCTGAACAAAATATAATCCCTGCTTATCAGAGGCAAGAGATACTAATTCTAATCAGGAAAGCAGAGCCAGAAGCCAAATACATTTAAAGAGAAAGAAAATAGGCACTATTTACTTAACCTTTTATATCTTATTTCATGAACAAATCTAAATATAAAATAGGCACCAGATGAGGGTAAAATTTTTCTCTTACATAAGCTTTTCTGAAGACACTTGGTCTTCTGAAATATACATTAATACTTTTTAAAGATAATGCTCTGGAACAGTTTAACTTAAGGGTAAGATTGAAAATAATTCAGTGAGAAAAAGCATTATAGAAAACAGAGCTCTGGAAAGAAATCAGGAAATGATATAATGGCTAAGGGAAATAGATAAAATTGCAAATGTATCATTAAGACAGGCTGGAGAGTCAAATTATCTAGCAGAAGAGCTATTAAAATACATTTTTAAAAGGCCAAGAACCCCACAAGAAGGGAAATAAAGTGAGAGTCAACAATACTGAATCATAGCTTAAATGGAAAGAGATATGGAGGAGTTGTACTGATATTTAATTTTCTTTTGAAAGGAATCTTTTGAAAATCAATGATGTTTAAAGTAAGCAGTGGGATAAGATCCCTCCTTTTATGATTTCCATGTGTAAAAAGTATTTATTCTGTTCAATCTCTCTCTTTTTAATTTTTTATCAGGGGAAATGAGTAAGAATTGTAATATGGAGACAGGCATCCAGAAGAGAATCAACAATTACAACAGAGTGCAGCTTGGCAGGTATGTTTATTTAGTTACAACTTCATTTTAAGCTGATGATGCCAGAAATAGATATCAATCAGGCAAGTTGCCCTGTCAAGATAATCAGGAATACTCTGTCATTTATAGGATCCCTAGTTCACTACATATCTCAAAGCAGGCCAGTAGCACAGTTCCAATTATTTTGGAGGCAAACACATAAAGTTTAATATTCTAAGAGAAGTTAGTATTTTCATTCAAGCTATGTTCAAAGTATTTCCATAATTGCTATATGTCACTAAGATATAATAAGTATTTCAACCAAAATGAGATTTCCTTATTTTTTTCTCATGGACTGATTATGAGAAATATTTAAAGTTGTCTTGGTTAAATCTAATTGCCTCAGATTATTAATATGATAATTTAGGTAACATTTTTATACACAAGCATTTACACTTTAATTAGTTGTAGAAAGTGAAAATCAGTTTGCTCAGTGTTATATTGCAATAGGAGATCCAATTTAATTTTCAAAGAATTATCAAATTAAAACATATATGTTGATAAGGGATTGCTGTGCTAATAAAAAATGATGTATATTTATGACAGAATAATATGCATGGAATTATAAATGCCATTATTCTAAATAATTGGATATAAAAACAAAAGGTACATTTAACTATAATATATAAGTGATAAATAGATATGCATAAAATTTAAAAATCAAAGTGTGTGTGTATGCATATATGTGTGATATAATATTAGGGAGCCAAGCAAGTCTGAACTCATGATAGAATGATGCTTTTTTAAAAACAATGCCACAAGGTTCTCTTGTATTCTAATTTTGATAATTTGGTATAAATATCATTTGATTTCTTCATTTGCTTTCATATTTATTTGTTTTCTTAAGTGATTTCTTTTTTGGCTAAGATTAGTTCTACATAGAATGGATTATTTGAATGTGAATCATAAAACTTTTAGGTGTTCAACTCACAACAGCAATATCAATGGGGCATTTCATGATACCATGTAAAAAGACATTTTTCTCTTTGATAGTTAAGTAAGTGATAGTTAAGATAAGTTAAGGGTTAAATTAATTCAACCTCCTTTATTACTGCTGAGCAAACTAAAGCTTGGAGAAATTGACATTTGTATAAGTAATTGACGGAGAATGTATATGAACCATATCTTCTGACTCCAAATCAAGCATTGTTCCCTTTCTTTATATACATACAATTAATATCTGCCTAAGATATATATTCAGAGATAAATTAGAGCCTCTTCTTAACCCTACTCCCCCCAAAGATTTTTATTTCAACTGTCTGCCATCCCTAAAATTTCTTTAACAGAAAAAATGAGAAATCAAAATATCTATATATCTATTTAAAAAGACATTAACTTAGATTCACATTTATAAATGAGAAATATCACAACTTATTTTTCTGTGAATAGGATTTGATTAGAAAAGAGAAGGAAATAATGAAGAATGTATTGGATACATGGATAAAGAAGAGAGGAATACTTTAAAAAATGTAAGGTAAAGGACAGAAAGTATAGTTGAAAATGCCAACAATAGGCTTTACCTATTTCACCAGTTTTTTTCCCCTCAGTTTTCTCTGGCCATGTTGGGCTCATTCAATTTGTTTTTTTTTTTTTTTTTTCCAGGCAGCCTATTTTATAGACTTTTTTATATAGATTTTTTATAGACTTTTAACTATGATATATGATCGTCATTGTCTTAAAATTGTCAGCCTTCTAATAAGGTTTGCTTTCTGGATTACATAGGATTCCTTAAAGTAAATTGTGTTCTAATTTGGGCTGCAGAAAATGACAGTAAATATTGGAAGAGGAAAAAAAAAATAGAGATTGAAGGAAACCATGGACAAGAGTAGTGTTCATTAAGGTAGTCAAGAGCTAATAGAATTTGTAGAGTGGAATAAAAGAACTAATACAAAGCAAGGATTGAAAACAAGTTAGACCAAATGATTTGGTATTTAACTGCTTTTCAAATTTTATTATGCTATAAAATTAATAATTTGTTTATTTATTGTTTTTAATCCATATTTCTTCAAATCTGATAAAATTTTATTTGTAAGCAGTAGTGGAAAAGTTATGTCAAAAAAAAAGTTAACCTACAAACAAGAAAAAAATGCATTTTTTTAGTTCTTTATCTTTTATACTATCTCCTTTTGTGTTCTGATTAATTACTTCAGTGATTCCATCATCTGAATGGAGATCAGTTTGATTATGTATTGCTAGAATTTATATTAAAACCTTTTATTGCTAATGAATGATACTTTGTTTCAGAGGAAATATACAGTTTTAGAGCTAAATAATTTTATACTTGTGAAGACATTGAGATCTCATTAAATATAGTAAAAAAACTTTAATATTTATATTTTGAGAATGAAATTTGTATTATAAGCATGAAGCACAAGTAAAACCTTACTGAATGCAGAAAAATATATAAAGATGAATAAAACAGGCAAAATAAAACAAAATATATAGTATCACAAACTATTAATGTGATTTAGATTTGTTAGGTGCTGCTAAAGGTTATTCATGTATATGCACTATGTGTGGGAACTATAACATTTCTTCATTGTGTTTTAATTAAAACTAAACTGTTTACCTTTGGTCAACTATTGCTTTGTTAAAATGATTTTAATTAACATTTTAGGAAGATAATAGAGAGATAAGGAAATTGATTGAGTTCTTCCCAGTTTCCCTCAAAAAAATAACTTGAAATCAAGCCTCTAAACAGATTCTGGAGGAATAGAAACTACAAAGATACAGAATAAACCATTTTCCAGATATCTTGAGATATCTTGAAAGGATTTCAGGAAAAGTCAGTTTCATTTGAATGAAAATGGTACCTAGAGCTAATCATATTTGAAAAAGCTAATAGAAAGATCTCAGTGACAATACAGATAAACAACTGAGATTACTATGTTGTGGCTCAACAGAATAAAAATATGGTCAAACAATGTAACAACCTCCAGTTGCTGTGCAGAAGGCAAATTGCCAGCACTGGCAATGAGGTTACAACAGTCTAGACGGAGATTGGGGATACTCAAGCCCTAAAAACAAGAATTCAATACTACCCAAAGTTCAAAGATACACAAAAAGTTTGGGATAGTGTCCTAAAAGCAGAACTCAATTCTATAAACCACAAATTGGCCTCCAAAAAGAAAGTAAAAGAAAAGAAGCAAGAAACAAAAAAGAACCATGACCATAGAAACATAAAATAGAAACAGAGAAAATCAAAAAAACCAATTCAGAAGAGTACAAATATGTAAAACAAGATCAAAGAACCTTCTTACTCAAAAAGTGGTTTAAATGTTAAATAAATGAGGTAAGAGAAAAAAATGGAAAAAGAAATGTGAATTATGGGGAAAAGTTAACAGCTTAGAAAATGAAGGGGGAAAAAAGACTAAAGAAAGACTTAAAAATACAATTGGCCAAATGCAAAAAAAAAAAAAAAAATCCACTGAAGAATTTCAACAACACTTTTAAAAGTAGAATTAACCAATGGAAAAGGAGGTACAAAAATTACCGAATGAAAACCATACATTAAAATCCAGCATTGAGCAAAAAGAAGCTAATGACTCTATGACACATCAAAAATCAGTCAAACAAAACCAAAATAATGGAAAAATAGAAGAAAATGTAAAATGTTTCATTGGAAAAATAGCTAATCTGAAAAATAGATACTGGACAGATAATTTAAGAATTATTGACTTCCTTAAAACCATGATCAAAAAAAAGAGTCTGGATAGCATCTTTCAAGAATTCATTAAAAAAAAAAAAAACCTCCCCTTATATCCTAGAATAGAAGGAAAAATTAGTCATAGAAAGAATCTACCAGTCAACTTTTAAAAGAGCCCCCATAAAGAAAACTATAAAAAATATTGTAGCTAAATTTCAGAATTATACAGTCAAAGAGAAAATACTGCAAGCTGCCAGGGGAAAAAATCAAATATTGAGGAAACAAATTTATGGTTTTCCAGAATTTAGCAGCCACCACATTAAAGCATCAGAGAGCCTGGAATACAATATTCTGGAAGACAATACGTTTGCACTGGGACTAAGAATTGACTAACCAGCAAAATTTAGCATACTCTTTCAAGGTAAGAGATAGATTTTTAGTGAAATAGAGGATTTTCCATCATTTCTGATAAAAGATCAGGCACAGCCCAAAATTTGATCTTCAAATAAAAAATCAAGAAAAACATGAAAAACCAGAAAAATGTTATAAAAAGGTTAAATTGTTTACTTCCCTCCATAGGAAGCTGTTATTTCTAACTCTTAAGAACTGTATCTTTATTACAGCAGTGAGAATGGGTACACATATACACACTGTGTGAGTATACTTTGATTTTTGTGTGAGGAATTTTTTTTTAATAGGACATTAAGTTGTAGAAAAAGGATTGTAGTGAGAGAAGATGAAAGGGCAGGTAAATGAAGTACATTAGATCACAAGAAAAGAAACAAAAATACTACAAGAGGGAAAAAAGGAGGGGAGGAGCATTTTATGAATCTTAATCTCAGATTTGGCTCAAAGAAGGAATAATATGAATATTCAGTTATAAAAAATGTTATCTTACCCTGTAGTGAAGTAAAAGGAGGTAATGGAAAGAAAAGGGAGAGGCTACATAGAAGGGAGGATGGAAGGAATAGAGGAAAGGGGGGGAAAAAAGATGTGAGGAGGTGCAATATATGATAGGAAAGTTAAAGGAAGGGGTGGGAAGAGACAAAGCACTGGTGAGGAGAGACAAGCTGAAGAGAGAAAAAAAGTGGAAAAATAGGTTGGAAGTACACAGCTGGTCATCAATACTGTGAATGAAAATGGAATGAACTTTCACATAAAATGGAAAGGGACAACATTTAGTATTAAAATCAGAATCCTACAAACAGCATACATAACATCCATACATAACAGCAAGAAACTCATTTGAAGCAGAAATACACACAAAATAAAATGGCTATAAAAGAATGTATTATGCCTGTGTGAAAGTCAAAACAAAACAAAATAAACAACAATAACAAATCAACAACAACAAGAGCAAAAACAGGTGTAGCAATCTAGATCTCAGAGAAAGCAAAAGTAATTATGGATCTAAGTGAAAAAGATAAGGAAGGAAACTGCATCTTGGGAAAAAAAATACTATAGATAATGAGGTAGTATTGACAATATATATATATATATATATATATATATATATATATATATATATATATATATATGTATGTATGTATATGTGTATGAATATATATATATGCATCCACCAAGTGGTAAACTATTCAAATTCTTAGGGACCTATTATGTCAGTTACAGAAAGAAATAGGAATCAAAACTATACTAGTGTGGGGGGAAACCTTAATCTCCTTCTCTCAGAACTACATTAAGTCTGACCACAAAATAAACAAGAAAGAAGTTAAGGAGGTAAATAGAATTTTATATTTGTGATATAAAATGCCATCCCTATACAGGAAAGAAAGACTATGGAGACTAAATAAAAAATAAAACATACTATTTTTACTTTTTTTCCTTTTGATTTCTCTCCCACTTTTGTTATGATTTTTCTTTCTCAATATGAATATTATTGAAATATTAAAATCCTTGTCTATGTGTAATCTAAAACAAAAAAGTTATGATTGTTACAGAAAAGTTAAAACCTTTGTTCAGATAAATTCAAAAGCCTCTGACTATTATCATTTTAATATGCTTATTTATTTGACATTTATACAGAAGAAGGGAGAAAAGGGGGCAGCATTATTTTGTTTCTACATGTGATAGTATAAAACTTAGAAATAAAATTGAAAACAGTCAAGTACCAAAACATATTTTAACAATCAGGAAGACAGCTTTCACATATCTTTGTCTATTGATTTTTTTTCTTCTGCATTTATGTGTCTATGACACCTTGCCCTTATCACTTTGAGAACTGAAGTTGGCATCTGTGGACATAAAAATGAACCTGACTCGATGTTCTTGCCATTAATAGCATCATTTAATGAAGCAGGGGGTGTACTTTCCAGATTATACTAGGAGTTAAGGCCAAAAATAATGCTTCCACAAATTCACATGCCAGAACTTCTCAATATTGATGACCTTAGGAAGTCATTTCTAACTACTCCAGGATGGAAAGATACAGATGCCAATTTGGCATTCTTTGGAAACTGCCAGTTGTAAGCATCAATTTGAAAATTCCCTAAAATATCATTGCTGAAGTTTTTGATTTTATCTTTTTAGAGTTAACAATTATAACCACTTTAATTTCATGAGAACTACTTTTTCACATTAGAGAAAAACATTAGAAAAAGAATGGCATCTACTTACTTAGATTTTGCTAAATATATTTAATTGCATTTTATATTTATAAAATTTGTACTGATGGTATGACTCAAGAAAAATAATAATTATTTCCATTACTCCAATCAATCAATCAAAAAGCATTGTAAAATACCATTATATTTCTACCACTGGGAAGGCAAAGATAAAAAAAAAATTCCCTTCCATCAAGTAACTTATATTTTAATTCCTCCTTAGAATGCAACTCCTACTAAATTATACCACTTAGATACTCACAAAAATAGACCATAATTATTTTTCCACTATTTCCCCCACACAAGCCCTATTTACTTCCTATTACATTTTAAATGTTAATCTCATTTATCATTTCCATTAATATGAATTAAAAATAAAATATCTTTTAAAAACTTACTTTGTTTAACTTGAGAAGCAGAAAGAATATTAAAAATATAATAAACATAAGATCATAGAATCATAATTTTAGGTTTGAGGTAGTTTGGAAGCCACTTTATCCATTCTTTTCATTTGACAGTTGTGGAAACGGTGAATATATATATATATATATATAAATATATGGTCAAATCCCAGGTCCAAAGGTAAAGGAGCAGATCTTGAAGTAGAACCAAAGTGATTTAACTCTGTGTACTACAAAATTTTAATCATTACATTACCATCCAACTAACACTTAACTAGGTGTATTTCAAGCCTTGAATATTCTTCCTCTTTATCCCCACCTTCCCAATTTTCAAGTTTCAATCAAATTCCCAGATTGAACAGGAATCCTTTGCCAATCACTCTTAGTTACCTTGCCTTCCTTCTAGCTATTATTTCCTATTTATCTTATATTTCAATTTGCTCATAATTGTTCACATATTATCTCCTCCATTAGATTGTGAGCATGCTGAAGCAGGAACTATCTTTCTTTTTCTTGCATCCCCAGAACTTAGCACAGTACCATACATATGATTCTGTAAAATCATTGACAATTTAAAAAATATCGATTTCATTTTTTTATCTAGATTCTACTATGTATATACCACTATTTATGTTGTATCATTAAAATTTAAGTTCTGGAGGTAAAAATTATTTTTTATTTGTCATTATATTCACTAACTAATATTATTTGGCACATAGCAAGTGCTTACTGAATGGTTATTGATTAATTATTTTATTACTACAAGTATATGTTTTTTTTTTTTTGAGGCAATTGAGGTTAAGTGACTTGCCCAGGGTCATACAGCTAGGAAATGTTAAGTGCCTGAGTCCAGATTTGAAATAAGGTCCTCCTAACTTCATGGCTAGCGCTCTATCCACTACACCACCTAGCTGCCCTGAAATGTTTTTTAACATTTATATTTAACATATATAATTTTATCAATTAATCTCTTTATGTATATTGTCTTTTAGTGGGGCCTTTTTTATTCTCTAGTTCATTAAGATTTTTTTAAAAGGAAACATGTTCTAAACATTGAAGCATTAAGTTTCTTTGGATTCTTAAATGTGAAATCAAAAGTATAGTCAGAAATCATGTATTTCTTCCAAACTAATTGTCATCATCAATGTAATGAATATGACTAAGCAACCTGAAGGACTGAAGTTCTGAAAGTGGCTGTTCTCCAAATACAATATTTCATGCAAATTTACTCAAAGGAAAATATTCAAAAACAGCTGTGATGTCTGGTTAACATTTGAGTAACTGTATAGGCAGCCTGCATGTATCCTCTTTGTTCTCCCAAGTGGCAAGTTCAAGACATCCTACTTTGACAATTTCTCCAACACCCTAAGAAAAGCAAAGTGTAATTTTCCAAATTTTAATAGTGAAACTTTTCACTAATTTTTCATTTTAATAGTAAAACATTTCTTATAAACTGGACCCTTATGCTTTTCTCAAACTCTTTAATTTTACTTGGCTCTTTGTACCCTATGATGTAGCTTCCCTGATATTTCAATTTTTTATTTATTTATTTTTAATAATTAAATAATTTTAAATTTTTATTTTTATATACATTGCTTTATGAACCACATTGGGAGAGAGAAATGAGAACAACAACAAAAAAATGGAAGAGGAAAAACACAAAAAACAACAACAAAAGTGGACATAAAAATGTGTTGATTTATACCCAATTTCCATAGTTCTTCTGGATGCAGATGGCATTTTCTGTCCAAATTCTATTGGGATTGCTTTGGATCACCAAACCACTGAGAAGAACAAAGCTTTTCATAGTGAATCATGCCATATTAATGCAGTTATTAAGTATAATGTATTCCAGGTTCTGCTTGTTTCACTCAGCATCAATTCATGTAAATGTTTCCAAGTCTTTCTAAAATCAGCTTGTCCATCATTTTGCATAGAACAATAGTATTCCATTACCTTCATATATCACAGCTTATTCAGCCATTCTCCAATTGATGGGCATCTATTAATTTTTCAATTTTTGTTACCACAAAAAGAGCTGCTACAAACATTTTTGAACATGTGGGTCCTTTTCCCTAGTTCATGATTTTCTTGTTGGCACTGCTGGGTCATAAGTATGCATAGTTTTATAGTCCTTTTAGCATAGTTTCAAATTGCTCTCGAGAGTGGTTGGATCATTTCACAACTCCTTCTTTACCTATTTTTCCAAAGAGTTTACAAAGTACTGGAATTAATTCTTCTTTAAATGTTTGGCAGAATTCATTTTTTGAATACATCTGGCCCTCCAGATTTCTTCATACAGAATTCATTTTTTTCAGATAGAAATGACTGAAAGTCTCTTAGTTGATGCTCAATCTCACTATGTAGTGAATTCTTGCTGATAAACCTAGGTATTTTATCTTCTGGAATATGATATTCCAAGCCATCCATTCCTTTATTGTTTGAGCTTCCAGATCCTGGATAGTCCTGATTTTTGCTCTTTTATATTTGAATTCCTGGGGAGAGGGATAGATTTCAGGCAGCTTGCAGTATTTTTTTCCCTGAGATTGTAGTTCTGAACTTTTGCAATAATGTTCTTTATGATGTTCCTTGGGAAATCTCTATCTAGAACTGAATGGATTCTTTCAAATATTATTTCTACCTCTGTTTCTAGAATATTGGGACAGTTTCAGGTTTGCTTTATGGACATTTTTTTCTTTTTCTTTTGATATTTCCTCTTTTTATTTTTTTTTTTTTTGGTGAAACTCTGTTATTGTGGTAAAAGAGGCACTGCCCCAAGCTTCCTGTGTAGCTTAGGACCTTGGCTTTGAACACAAGGATCCCTTGTGTTTACAGGGGAAAAGCTTTGCCTGCTCTTCTTCAGGAAACAATCTGTTTTCCCAGAGTTTGCCTTCTGAACTGAGGCTGGAGGCTGCCCCACTGACCTGCTCCTGTACTGAGCTAGGACAGAGGATGCAATTGCAGATTTGCTGTGATTAAGACCCTCTTATGGGCTTTACTAGAATCTGTCTGGACTGGGCTGAATCCCACTCTTTTTACCCCTTTATTGAGGTTTTTTCTACTCTATCTTGACCTGGAGAATGGTTTTATTGTACCAAATTGTGTTCAGAAGCTTGATTTCACATGGTTTTCTAAGGAAACTGGAAGAGCTCGAGCTGCTTTCTGCCTTTTCTCTGCCATCTTTGCTCCACCCCCAGAAATTCCCCCTGATATTTGTACATTTTTTCCTAGACAATTTTCCATCTTTCATCCCTAAACTTTTAAACTAGCTTTTCCCTTTAGCTGAAATGCCCTCTCTCCTTATTTTTGCTTCTTATGTTTCTACCTTTCTTTTCTGCCCCACCTTCACCTATTCATTGCTCTAATATCAGATTACTTTTTCAAATATTCAGTATGTAATTTGTTTTAAATTATTTGAAGGAACATTGGAAATTGAAAGAATGTCCATAAATTAGGGAATGACTGAACAACTCATGTTATATTGTCATGGAATTCTATTGTACCTTAAGGTATTACAGGAGGGATAATTTCAGGAAAAAATATCTTTGAAAACTTATATGAACTGGTGAAAAGTAAAGTATCAAAACCAGAAAATATTGTATACAGTAACAGCAATGTTGTATGATGCTCAATTGTGAAAGATTTACTTTTACTCAGCAGTATGGTGATTCAAGACAAGTCCAAGTGATTTATGATGAAAAATGCTGTTCCCCTTCAAAGAAATAAATGATGGAATGTGAGTGCAAATCAAAGAATACTTTTCTTAATTTCTTTATTTTTCTTGGTTTTCTTTTTATTTGTTGTCCTTTGCAATATGGCAAACACAGCAATAGGGCTATAAGGATCATTAACAGAGCACTAATACTTTAGTTTTGGTGGTTTATTGACTCTTTTGAGGGCTGTACATCCACAGTTGGTACACAACTGACTAATCCATCTCTAATCTGTAACAGTATGAACCTGGAGGATGAGCAAAGCCACACTCCAATAAAACCATTTTAGCAGATGGGTTAAAAAAAATCTGATTGTAACAAACAGGCCTCAAACCTAAGACACCCCCCCCCCCAAAAAAAAAGAACAAATGGGTAAGAACAAATTGTTCCAATGGCTAGCTAAAGTAGGTAATGGGGAGAGTTTAGAGCCTTGTCAAAAAAGCCAAAGTCATTCACTACTTCTAAAATCTTATTTTGGAGGTGATGTAGGGATGTGAAGGAAATTATTACTTTTAAAGAGCTTGAGTACTTCAGATTTAAGATTTATTCAGCAATCTATCACACTTTGGAGTCTGAGTAAGGTTTCTAGGGCACAAAAAGGGAAGCCTGCATTCCTAACAAGTATGCAACTTTGATAAATAAATAGATGATTATAACATATTTTGATGATGACATTTTTTGGAAATTTCTGCATTTTTATAGAATTGCTTTAAATGATAACTGTTACAGGTTATCCCAGGAAAATGTAAGATCTTTGAGGTCATAGAGTTTTACTCTTTTCAATTTAAACCCAGTGTCATGCATATAGTTGTATAAAATTATCATTCCATGATTGAATTGTTTAATTTCGAAAGCTGACAAAAAAGAATTATGAATCAATCACAATATGGGAAATTCTTTTTTATATCAACATCCTATATTGCTTAACATTAAAAGTCTTTAAGTAGATTAACAGTCACTATATATAACAAGAATATATATATATTTCTCTACAAAAGTACACTAGTAACATATTAATATCAGCATTATTGTCTTTTTACTAAATATTGTATCATAGTATACACACACTTAAAATATAGATATTAATAGATCTTATTTAATTAGAAAATGGCCAATCTAACCCAATAAGCATTTTTGAAGTGCTCACTTAAGTTAAGGCACAAAAAATAAAGTTTAAATTATCCAGGATCAAAGAACTACTGAATGACTGAGGTTATTTTGATCTCTGATCATAGTGAATCCATGTCAATGTTGACTCTCTAGCCACTTTTCGACCAAGCTGTCTGTAATTAACAATGAGAAAATACCTTTAGAAGAATATAAGTAATGATAGAAAGAAAATTATAAAAGAATTATGCCTTATTTATAAATAATATACTAGGTGAGTGATAAAACCAATGAAATAGTGATTAATGAATTGCTATCTACATGCAGCAATTCTATGAGTCAAAGTTTACCTTGTCTGTATATAGTTAGTTACCAGTCATCTAAATGAAGTTTAAAAAGATACAGATCAAATTTACAGTTCCCACTGTGCTATGAAGAATAATTAATGCATTGAATAAATAAGCCAGGGTCCAAAGTTATAATGACACACACAAAAAAAAATTATGCAGGCAGAGACAAGATGGTGATGTAGATAAAGCTGGACTCACCCAACATTCCCCTCTAAACAATTTTGAAATAATGCCTCATATCGAATTATTGGATGGTGAAGGCAGTAAAAGATCAAAGAAACAGAGTTGGAAACAGAAAGAAACTGAGAGACAGAGGTAGAGAGAGAGAGAGAGAGAAAGAGAAAGAAAGAGAATCCATAATTTAGTTGCACTTTGAGCATAGTTTCAAAGTGCTTTCTGATTCACAACTTCACCAACAATGCATTAGTGTTTCAATATTCCCACTATCCTATCATTTATTAGTTTCCTTTTTTGGTCATATGAACCCATCTAATCACTATAAAGTGGTGCCTCAGAGTTGTTTTAATTTGCATTTATCTAATCAGAAGTGATTTCAAGCACTTCTTCCTATATACCTATAAATAGCTTTAATTTCTTCATCTTAAAATTGTTTTCCCATATCTTTTGAGCATTTATCAATTGGGGAATTTCTTATATTCTTATGAATTTGACTCGGTTCCCTATATATTTTTGAAATTAGACCTTTAGATATTTACTATAGTGATTATTTCCTTTCTGCCTAATTTCTAATCTTGATTCCATTGATTTTGTATGTACAAAGTATTGTTAATTTAATATAATCAAAAGTACTGTTTCACATTTTGTAATGCTCTCCCTCTTTATTGGTCATTAATTCTTCTCTTCTCCATAGATATGACAGATAGACTATTCTTTGAGCTTCAAATTTGCTCATGGTATCACTCTTTATATCTACATCACATATTCATTTTGACTTTATATCTACATCACATATGTTGTGAGTTGCTGTTCTCTACCAATTTGTATCCTATTGTTTTCTCGTTTTTCCAGCAGATTTTTTTGTCAAAGTGTGAGTTCTTATCTCAAAGGTATATTTGGGTTTTTCAAACACTAGATTATTATGGTCATTTACTATTGTGCCTTGTATACCAAGTCTCTTCTAGTGATCCATCATTTTATCTTTTAATCAGTATTAGACAGTTTTGATGAACATTGCTTTATAATATTATATGGGTTTTACTATTTCTGGGACATCTTTCTTTTGTATATTTTTCATAAATTCCCTTGATATTCTTGATTGTTTGTTGTCCTTTTGCTTCTGGGTTTTATTAGTCATATAGAGAAATAACAATTTATGTGAGTTTATCTTACATCATGCAAAAGTTGTTAATTGTTTCAATTTGTTTTTGTTCAAGTTGTTTTTTGTTTGTTTTTTGATCAATCAATTCTCTAGGATTCTCTAATTATACAATCATATCATCTGAAGAGAAAGTGTTGTTTTTAGACGCCTGTTCTATTTTTTAAATTTTCCACTGTTATTTTTTATAGTCAATATTTCTAGTAGTGTATTGAATAATACACTTTTGTGTATTCCATCTTTATGCCTTGGGGATAAGCTTCGGATTTTTTAATTGTCTTCTGCTTTACTGAATACCTGGTTCTTTCTAAAATTCAGCTATAGTATCTGCTATAGAAGAGAACAATGAATCTCGGGAGTTAGAAGGTACAATGCATGAAGAAGTAGGCCTGAACTCAGGAAGAACTTAGTTTAAATACTGTCTTCAGACACTTACTAACTGTGTGACACTTGGCAAGTCACTTAATGTGTGTTTGGGTTTTTTCCTTCTGTAAAATGGGGAATATAATAGCAAGTAACTTTTAAAGCCATAGTGCAAATAAAATGAGATAGCTATTGTATGGTACTTAGAACTTACTAAGCACTATATAAATGCTGTATATTATTTTTCTTATTTTTTTTTACTATTTTCTCTCAGTTGATAATACCCTTTCATCAAAATTATTTAATATACTGTATTTTGTGTTTAATTTTCTGTTTGTTGTCTCTTCTGAAATAATATAAGCTCCAAGAGGGCAGGCACTAATTTATTTTTAATCTTTGTAATCCCCAGTGCCTAGGACAATTTGGGCACATAATTAGTACCTAAAACATTTTAATGAATTATCTTGCATTAAATCATAAAGGTATATTATTCTTGAGTCAAAACATTTTTTGACTAAATATTATACTATTTAAGGTTGAGTTAACTCTCCTGAGGGTCCTTGTTCCTTTTGTCTGAAGAATTTACTTTATAATCTAATGTCCCTCAAATAAAATTCCTCTTTCTATTTGTACATAGAAAAAAGCAAGTAATATAGCATACTCTAATCATATCTCATGTTCTCTAGAAAAGATTGTATAGTGAATAATTTATCAAATTTTAAGCTGACTGTGAAAGGCAAAATAAATGACCCTTTATAATTATACTTGAAAAATAACTTTAGAAGATTAAGGTACTGTCCAATACACTAAGGTTAGCTGGTTTTAAAAATCAGTTATGAAACTTTTATTTAATTAAATAATTTAATTAGTTAAAAATCTTTAGACACCAATATCTTGGAATCCTTAAAAAAAATTGTATATTTCTTTTTTGAAGAAGAACTTTTGAAGTATTAAGTTTGACGAAGTCTTCTTTTTTTTTTTTTGGTCCTGAATGGTGATGTTGACAAAGTAATAATGATTTAATGTTTATTTTCAAATACTTTTTCTAGATTGCAATTATTAAAATGATATTTTATTACTCTACTTTCCATAATTGAACTTTATATTTATGGTTGTCATATTTTTACTATTGCTAACAATATAATCATAATCAATTAGTAATATATTCCTTGAAGAGGCATTCAAACCAAAAATTTGTGACTTCCTCCTTGCTGTATTTTGTCCAATTCGGTGATGGCTGATAGGGAAAGAATTAGGAATCTAAGGGATGTTCAAAAGGGCATACTGCTCTGTTTCCTGGTTTTCTTTAGGACCTGTCATCAATCATAGGACTGAACTACTCCCAGAACAGCTGCCAGGCAGAGGCAAGCTGCCAATGGCCAGAGTCTGGCACAGAAGTGCTGCTCTCCAGTTTTACTCTTGGGGTGCACCAGAGCTTGTCAGGTATCTTGAGCAGCTGGCAGGTGCTGAGAACCTTAGCCAAGCACATTTTTGTTTTTGAATTACTTTCCCAAATGTCTTTTCATATCCCTCATCTTATTGACTACTGTGGCTGATAGCCTGGTCTTCTGGCTTTTATACAATCCCAATAGAAGAAGGATTATGATTTTACCAAACCACTACACTGATTTTCTAGAATTTTTATATTTTTTCAAATTATTATGTGGTTTTTTTGGTACTTATCCAAAGCCTATCCTACTTACCAACCATCCTATTTTCCAAAAAAGCAAGGGAAAACCTATATAATATTCAAACTGGCAAGCCATACTTAAACATATTCTGATGAATGAATGATGTAAGGAGAGAAGAAAAATCTTGTCTCTGACATGTCCATATCCCTCCCTTCATATTAAGCTGACTGTGAAAGGCAAAATAAATGACCCTTTATAATTATACTTGAAAGATAACTTTAGAAGATTAAGGTACTGTCCAATACACTAAGGTTAGCTGGTTTTAAAAATCAGTTATGAAACTTTTATTTAATTAAATAATTTAATTAGTTAAAAATCTTTAGACACCAATATCTTGGAATCCTTAAAAAAAATTGTATATTTCTTTTTTGAAGAAGAACTTTTGAAGTATTAAGTTTGACGAAGTCTTCTTTTTTTTTTTTTTTTTTGGTCCTGAATGGTGATGTTGACAAAATAATAATGATTTAATGTTTATTTTCAAATACTTTTTCTAGATTGCAATTATTAAAATGATATTTTATTACTCTACTTCCATAATTGAACTTTATATTTACGGTTGTCATATTTTTACTATTGCTAACAATATAATCCTAATCAATTAGTAATATATTCCTTGAAGAGGCATTCAAACCAAAAATTTGTGACTTCCTCCTTGCTGTATTTTGTCCAATTCGGTGATGGCTGATAGGGAAAGAATTAGGAATCTAAGGGATGTTCAAAAGGGCATACTGCTCTGTTTCCTGGTTTTCTTTAGGACCTGTCATCAATCATAGGACTGAACTACTCCCAGAACAGCTGCCAGGCAGAGGCAAACTGCCAATGGCCAGAGTCTGGCACAGAAGTGCTGCTCTCCAGTTTTACTCTTGGGGTGCACCAGAGCTTGTCAGGTATCTTGAGCAGCTGGCAGGTGCTGAGAACCTTAGCCAAGCACATTTTTGTTTTTGAATTACTTTCCCAAATGTATTTTCATATCCCTCATCTTATTGACTACTGTGGCTGATAGCCTGGTCTTCTGGCTTTTATACAATCCCAATAGAATAAGGATTATGATTTTACCAAACCACTACACTGATTTTCTAGAATTTTTATATTTTTTCAAATTATTATGTGGTTTTTTTGGTACCTATCCAAAGCCTATCCTACTTACCAACCATCCTATTTTCCAAAAAAGCAAGGGAAAACCTATATAATATTCAAACTGGCAAGCCGTACTTAAACATATTCTGATGAATGAATGATGTAAGGAGAGAAGAAAAATCTTGTCTCTGACATGTCCATATCCCTCCCTTCATAGGAAAAAAAAAACCAGAAACCTTAAAATCTATATTCAACCATGATCTACAATGAGACAATTTCTCTTTTGGTGGTGAGATCATGTACAATCAATGTGGAATAGTACACAGGTTATGATGCTTATTTTCCTTCTTGCTTTATTATGCTCAGCTCATTTTTTTTCTTATAACAAGAGGTTCTATGGAAGGAAGGAGTTTATTGAAAAGTAAATAATATAAAACAATCACTGAAATATTCAAAGTCAATTAAAAGCCCAATATTTTTCTTCTAGAAACATAAAACATACAAAGAAAGATAAATATTTCCATATTAATAGGAGTAAAGATGATTGCATCTGAAATCACAAACCTTCATAATATCTAGCATATCTAGTTTGTATCATTGTTTAAACTTTATTATTATTTTAATACATTTACTTCAATGATATCTTAATCATTAACTATTTTGAACCTTTGGATAATTTCTGTACAATCTTTTAAATGCTTCACTGATGCTATTTTCCTTTTTGTCCTTTTTAGCAGATGCTAATTCCCCTCTCCTTTCATATCTATACTCCATTATCAATCTTTCAATCAACTAATATTTATTAAACATCCATTGTATACCAAGCACTATGCTAAGTTCGAGGGATACAAAAAGTATCAAAAGGTAGTACCCTTTGAAAAAGCACTGGTTTTAAGAAGGACTCAGAAGATTGCCTATAGATGCCAAAATTTTAATTGAAACTAAAGAAAATCAGGTAGATAAGTAGTTAAAGTAAAATAGGGAGAGTATTTCCGGCAGGATAGGGTAATGCTAAAGAGCATGCTTGAAGTATTTTGTTCATAGACCAATTATAAGAAGAGACATACATCACTATGTTGAAAAGTACATATATAATATAATGTAAAAAGTATGAAAATATAGGAAGGGGCTAAATAATGAAGGACATTGAATGACAAATACAACATTTTGTATTTGCTGCTGAAGACAGTAGGATACCATTAGAGTTTATTGAGCAAAAGGTGATATACTCAGGGCCATGCTTTTTGGAATTCACTTCAATGATTCAATAGCAAATGATTTGGAATGGTGAGAAATCTGAACCTTGAATACCTATCCAAAGGCTGTTGCAATAATCAAGACATTAGATGATGAAAACTTAAAGGAGAGAGGTAACAAGATCAGAAGAGAGAAGAAAAACTATTTGAAATATGTTAAATTTTATTCATTCTGGAGTTGTACTTCATTATTTGTCTGTGCAATCATGGGAAGGATGTTTTGTCACAGATACTTTGGAGTCATAGTTGGTTATTGTAATCATTAGCGATCTCAAATCTTTCAAAATTGATTTTCTTTAAAATTGTATTTTCTTTCTGTAAATTCTTCTGTATTCTTGAATCTGTATCAGTGCATATAAATCTTCCTGAATAATTTCTCTGAATATTTTGCTATTTTTATAGGAAATTCATATTACTTTACATTCACAGGTAGAATAATTTGTTCAGCTACTTTTCATTTAATGGACACCTTTCCCTTAGTTTCAAATTATTTGCTGCAACACAAAGTACTTTTATAATTATATTTATATACATATTTAAGAACACATACATAATACATATATATGGATATATGTGCTTATGTGTAGACACACACATATATACATATAAATATATGTATATACGTACATATATGTAAATATGTGTGTGTGTTCTATTCCATTTGCATTAAAAAGCTTAGCAGAGAAATCCTTAATTCAAAAGGCATACAGATTTGAGTGACTTTGGGATTACATTTCTAAATAGTTTTCTAGAATGAGCTAAATAATCCATATTTTAACCAACTATCCATTCATCTATTAACTTTTAATTACCCTTCCCACAGTTTTATATATATATATATATACATATATATACATGTAATTATACACACATATGTAATTTGCTTTTATTCTATTCAATAAATATTAGATGGAATAACAAATATAGTTTAAATATTGTTAACATAGAGCATATTTATCATTTTCTATATACATTTCATTAATATAAATGTAATTTTACATATGTACATTTATAAATATAGTAAAATATGCACAAAATAACTAACAAATTCATGTTCATATATTTGAATAATTTTTATTTTATCATAATCACTAATCTGTACATTATAATCAATTACTTGTTTAACTTAAATATGAGACCTTTATCAAAGAAACTTGTTGCAAATATTTTTTTTTTTCCAATTAGTTATTTCTCCATCAAATTTGAATTGGATTTCTTTTATGACATTGAAAAAAAAAAAAAAACCTTTCAAATTTGTTACACAATGGGACAGCTAGATGGTACACAGGGGATAGAGCACCAAACCTAAAGTCAGGCAGGGCTGAGTTCAAATTTGGCCATAGACATTTATCACTTACTATTTGTGTGATCTAGGCAAGTCACTTAACCCCAATCAACACACACACACACACAAACACACACACACACACACAATGATTAATATTTTTACACAATGAAATTTCTCATTGTGATAATATAGTGGTATTATAGAATTTAGATCTGAGAGAACTATTTCATTTCATTCCTACTAGAGTAACAAGGGAAGGTTTCTTTATCCTGAGTCCAATAAAGAAATTGTACTCCTAGACTTTAAATATCTTATGTAATGTAGATTGCTATTTTCAAGTTATTTATCTTTTGAAAATTTGAAGGTAAGGTGGATACAATAAAACATTTCAAAGTAGCAGGAATAAATGTGGTGAGCTACTCCCCAACAAACTTCCAAAGAGACAAAAAAAACAAAAAATCCTGAATTCTCATTGGGAAAGCTAAAGAGGAAAATAATCACGAATCATTTGTCTAGTCTAGTATAGTAACATAAGTCAGAGCATTCTATATTTCCCAAGGAATATACTAAGGGACAACATGAAATCCTAGACCAGAGCTAGGGAATGTTCAGTTCATGGACCATATAAAAAACAAAAAAAAATATTTGTTCTGATGTTGCCAAGGCAACCACAGGTGACAGTCTCCCACTGTTTAAGTTCTTTAAGTTGATCATGATGGCTTATGATGCTGTTATAAATATCCAAATGGCCATTGGTGGAAAAAAAGCTCTCCACCCCTGTTCTAGATCAATGTAGGAGCACAACTTTATGCAAGACATGGGAACATATGATAGTTCATAACTGGTAACTTTGTCACTCACTATCCAGTTCAAAATCATCAATGCAGGGCAGACTGAAGAAAATAAAATTTTGGTTAAAATGATTGATGGGGAAAGTGGAAAATGCTGAAGATGATGTGGGAAAAACTGGGACACTGATCCATTGTTGGTAGAATCGTCAATTGATGTAACCATTTTGGAGAAGAATCTGGAATTTTTCTCAAAGACAATAAATGACTATAACTTTTTGACCCAGTGATACCACTATTAGATATATTTCTTAAAATGATTTAAAAAAATGAAAAAGGGACCTATATGTTCTAAAATATTTTTATATGGTGGCAAAGAATTGTCTACAAAGGATATATGAAGGGAGACACTATCTGCAAACAATGAAAGAACTGACAGAATGATGTGTAATGGTTGCCATTCCTAGGGCATGGAGGAAATAATAAAAAAAAGGGAAAAAATAAATATATAGGATAACTTTATATTTAACAGGAACATAAAATTGTACATAATGGATTTGCAATTTCCTGTGCAATGAACATTTTTTTTATTATATTATGTGTTGGAAATGTTTTTTTAATTCAATAAATTAAAACAATTTTTTTTTAAAGAGAGAAGACACCTTCATCAGGATGAGGAGTAAAAGCTTGAGAACTAAAATGTAGAAAGTTTAAAAAGTAAGAAATTTCACTGCAGCTTAGGGAAAAAAAAAAGAGAGCAAAGTGAATTTTCAGATTTTCTCTATAGCTCAACCTAAATTCTGCAAAAGAATAATCAGAATAGGAATCCCTGAGAAAATGAAAAACCTAAGATTCTGTCATTCAGAATCAACAGAGCTTTCTGGGTGCTAATACTTTCTGAGCAACAATCTTCTGTTCCTCAGATCCAAACCCAGATCAAGACATTATATATCTTATTGCCTTAAAAATTGTTATTTAAGTACTGTATGTATATGTACAAAAGGCTAGATTTAATGCACAGGCACA
Organism: Antechinus flavipes; assembly: GCF_016432865.1. Lineage (NCBI taxonomy): Eukaryota > Metazoa > Chordata > Mammalia > Dasyuromorphia > Dasyuridae > Antechinus > Antechinus flavipes. The sequence continues at coordinate 414,206,121 of NC_067398.1, forward strand.
TCAGCTTTCTCTGTGTCATAGTGAATTCTGTACTTGGTTTCTTTTTTTTTTAATTAAAATAAAAAAAAAAAAGACATTATATATCCTGTGAGCAAAAGGAAATTCTGACTTAAACTGGCTCAAATCACTTTTGTGGTACTAACATTGAGCTATTCCTCAAAATTTCAAAAAACACAACACTTGAAACCCTCTCATAAAACATGATAGAATCAGCCCTGTCCTTTTTTCTAGAATTGGGTATAGGCTAAAATAAGAAAGTTGGCTGATAAAATACAAATAACAACAAGAAAAAAAAAGTCTCTGGGTGGAGCCAAGATGGCGAAGAGGACACAAGTTTCTGACCTTCTCCAATGCCTCTCAACTAATTAGCAAATTCAGTTTCTGAATTAATTCTGAACTGATAGAGTCCACAAATATTGGGAGTGCAGCAAATTACATCTTTGCAGCCATTTGTAGAGAAAGTTTGGAAAACCTTCCTTGCCCTAAAAGCTAATCCTAACTTTTATTTTTTTTAAAAAAATTTTTTTAAATGAGTAAAAAGGCAACTAGAATTCTAACCATATATAGTTTCTTTAGTGAAAGAGAAGAACAGATTTCAAAGAACAGAGGAGACTAAAAGCATATTGTCTTCAGATAAAGCCCCAAAAGGTGGTAAAATTTGGTTTCCATCACACAAAGATCTCCTAGAAAAAATTAAAAAGGATCTTAAAATAAAGCTACAAGAAAAATGGGGAAAGTAAAGAAAACTTTTAATAAGGTTTAGAAAAGGCATATAACTCATTAAAACATAGACTTGACAAAATGGAAAAAGAAAACTACCCCATGAAAAACAGAATTTGTGAAATGAAAAAAAAATCCCATAGAACAAAACAATTTATTAAAAAAATCAAGAAGAAAAATACAAAAAGAAGTAAAAAAAAATAAATAAGGAAGTGAAGAAAGTAATTCACTAATAGTCAGAATTGAAGAATGGAAATGAATGAATCAATGAGACATCAAAAATCAGTCAAGCAATTTTTTTAAAATAAAAAAATAGAAGAAAATGTAAAATACGAACTTAGAAAAACAACTGACTTGTAAAATAAATCTAGGAGAGACAATCTAAGAATTATTGGACTCCCTGAAAACCATGATTGAACAACAAAGCCTAGATACTATTTTGCAGGAAATCATTAAGGAGAACTGCTTTGATGTCATAGAATCAGAAGGTAAAAATAGCCATTGAAAGAATTCACTGAACACCTCCTGTAAGAGACTCTAAAATTAAAACTCCAAGGAATACTGTGGCTAAATTTCAGAACTATCAGACCAAGGAAAAAATATTACAAATATCCAGGGGAAAAAACAAACAAACAAACAAACAAACAAAACCAATTCAAATGCCTATGACCCACAATAAGGATTACTCATGATGTAGCAGCATCTTCCACCTTAAAGGATCAAAAGGCCTAGAATCTGATATTCTGAAAGGCAAAGGAACCTGGAATAAAGCCAAGGAAAAACTACCCTACTAAACTGAGCATTTCCTTACAGGAAAGAAGATGGGCCTTCAATTAAATAGGTGAATTCCATTTATTTCTAATGAAAAAACAAGAGCTAAAGAAAAATTTTGACCTGCAAATATAGGACTCAAAAGAAGCCTAAAAAGGTAAAAAGAACTCTTGAGAACTGTATTTCTGTTATGGGTATACATAGAGAATGCATGTATAATTTGATTTTGTGGTTATGATATAAAAAAAGGTTCAAACTAGAGGTAGAAAAGGGATTATACCAGAAAAAGGGAAAAGTGGAAGTAAAAAAAAGAAATTACATCTCACAAAGAGGCAAAAGAAACCTATTATACTTTAAAGAAAGAAAGAAGGAGGATGAAAAATGTGAATCTTACTCTAATTCCCTTTCTCCCCTCCGTGCATTAAGAAACTGGAAACTAAATGGATGCACAACAATTGGAGAATGGCTGAATAAATTGTGGTTTATGAATGTTATAGAATAGTATTGTTCTGTAAGAAATGAACAGCAGAATGCATTCAGAGAGGCCTGGAGAGACTTACATGAATTGATGCTAAATGAAATAAGCAGAACCAGGAGATCATTATACACAGCAACAAAAGGACTATATAATGATCAATTCTGATGCATGTGGCTCTCTTCAACAATGAGATGATTCAAACTAGTTCTAATTGTTCAGTGGTAAAGAGAAAAGAGGTCAATAGAATACTAGAAAAATTAGGTATGATAGATCTGTGGAGAAAACTGAATGGTGACAGAAAGGAGTATACTTTCTTCTCAGCAGTTCATGGAACCTACACAAAAATTGACCGTATATTAGGACATAAAGACCTCAAAATTAAATGCAGGAAGGCAGAAATAGTAAATGCTTTCTTTTTAGATCACAATGCAATAAAAATTACATTCAACAAAAAGTTAGGAGTAAATAGACCAAAAAGTAATTGGAAACTAAATAATCTCATCTTAAAGAATGATTGGGTGAAACAGCAAATTATAGACACAATTAATAATTTCACTCAAGATAATGACAATGGTGAGACATCATACCAAAATTTATGGGATGCAGCCAAAGCAGTAATAAGGGGAAATTCTATATCCTTAGAGGCTTACTTGAATAAAATAGAAAAAGAATATCAATGAACTTAAAAAGTTCATTGCAACTTAAAAAGTTAGAAAAAGACCAAATTAAAAACCCCCAATCAATTATTAAACTTGAAATTCTAAAATTAAAAGGAGAAATTGATAATATAGAAAGTAAAAAAAAACTATTGAACTAATAAATAAAACTAAGATTTGGTTTTATGAAAAAAACAATAAAATTGATAAACCTTTGGTAAATCTGATTAGAAAAAGGAGAGAGGGCAATCAAATTAGCAATCTTAAAAATGAAAAAGGAGAACTTTCCACTGATGAAGAGGAAACTAAAGAAATAATAAGGGGTTACTTTGCCCAACTTTATGCCAATAAATTTGATAACCTAAGCGAAATGGATGACTACCGCCAAAAATATAGGCTTCCCAGATTATCAGAGGAGGGAGTAAATTGCTTAAATAGTCCCATTTCAGAAAAAGAAATAGAACAAGCTATTAATCAACTCCCTAAAAAAAAAATCCCCGGGACCAGATGGATTTACATGTGAATTCTACCAAACATTCAAAGAACAATTAGTCCCAATGCTTTATAAACTATTTGAAAAAATAGGGAATGAAGGAGTCCTACCAAATTCCTTTTATGACATAGACATGGTACTGATACCTAAACCAGGTAGGCTGAAAACAGAGAAAGAAAATTATAGACCAATCTCCCTAATGAATATTGATGCTAAAATCTTAAATAAGATATTAGCAAAAAGACTACAGAAAATCATCCCCAGAATAATACACCACAATCAAGTAGGATTTATACCATGAATGCAGGGCTGGTTCAATATTAGGAAAACTATCAGTATAATTGGCCATATTAATAATCAAATTAACAAAAACCATATGATCATCTCAATAGATACAGAAAAAGCATTTGATAAAATCCAACATCCATTCCTATTAAAAACTCTTGAGAGTATAGGAATAAATGGACTTTTCCTTAAAATATCAGTAGCATCTATTTAAAACCAGCAGTAAGCATCACATGTAACGGGGACAAACTACAACCATTCCCAATAATATCAGGGGTGAAACAAGGTTGCCCACTATCACTGTTACTATTTAATATTGTATTAGAAATGCTAGCTTTGCCAATAAGAGTTGAGAAAGAGATTAAAGGAATAAGAATAGGCAATGAGGAAACCAAATTATCACTCTTTACTGATGATATGATGGTATACTTAGAGAACCCCAGAGACTCTACTAAAAAGTTATTAGAAACAATCCACACCTTTAGCAAAGTTGCAGGATACAAAATAAACCCACATAAATCATCAGCATTCTTATATATCACTAACAAAACCCAACAATTAGAGTTACAAAAAGAAATTCCATTTAAAATAACTACTGATTGTATAAAATATTTAGGGATCTATCTGCCAGGGGAAAATCAGAAACTTTATGAGCAAAACTACAAAACACTTTACACACAAATTAAGTCTGATCTAACCAATTGCAAAAATATTAAATGCTCTTGGATAGGGCGAGCAAATATAAAATGACAGTACTACCTAAATTAATCTATTTGTTTAGAACTATACCAATCAGACTCCCCAAAAACTATTTTAATGTCCTAGAAAAAATAGCAGCAAAGTTCATATGGAAAAACAAAAGGTCAAGAATTTCAAGGGAATTAATAAAAAAAAAAAAATCAAATGAAGGCGGCCTAGTTGTACCTGATCTAAAATTATATTATATATTATATTATATTTCAAATAGTTTATAAAGCATTGGGACTAATTGTCCCATTTGGTATTGGCTAAGGAATAGATTAGTTGATCAGTGGAATAGGTTAAGTTCAAAGTATACTTTGATACTCTAGTGACAAACCCAAAGACCCCAGCTTTTGGGATAAGAACTCACTGTTTGACAAAAATTGTTGGGAAAATTGGAAATTAGTATGGCAGAAACTAGACATTGACCTACACTTAACACCGTACACCAAGATAAGGTCTGTGAACAGATCTAACCATTCTGGAGAGCAGTTTGGAACTATAATAATAATTTCAAAAAGTTATCAAACTTTACACACCCTTTGATCCAGTAATGTTTCTACTGACCTTGTATCCCAAAGAAATCTTAAAAGAGGGAAAGAGACCCACATGTGCAAAAATGTTTGTGTCAGCCCTTTTTGTAGTGGCAAGAACCTGGAAACTGAGTGATGTTCATCATTTAGAAAATGGCAGAATAAATTATGGCATATGATGACCAGCAGGATGATTTCAGAGAGGCTTGGAGAGACTTACATGAACTGATACAAAGTGAAATGAGCAGAACCAGGAGATCATTATATACCACAACACCACGACTATATGATGAACAATTCTGACAGGCATGGCTTTCTTCAACATTGTGATGATTCGGACCACTTGTGCACTCTATACTCAGAGAGAGAGAATCATGGGAACAGAGGATGGAACACTGTATATAGCATTCTCACTTTCTCTATTATTATTTGCTTGTTTTTTTTTTTTCTTTTTTTCAGTTTTTCTTTTTTTTTTTTTCTTTCTCTATCTGATTTTTCTTGAGCAACTGGATGGCTGGTGTGAATATGTATACACATATTGGATCTGGCAAATATTTGAGCATATTTGGCATGTATTGGACTGCCTGTCGCATGAGGGAGAGGATGGAGGAGGAAAGGGGAAAATCTGGGGCAGGAGGTTATGCAGGGGTCAATGTTGGAAAAATTACCCATGCATATGTTTTGTGAATAAAAAACTTTGATTAAAAAAAAAAGAAAGAAAAAATATAAAAATTATTGAATTATCTGAGAGCCAGGGTTACTTACAATTTTCAAGAAATTTGAAATGAAAACGTTCACAACTTTTAGAGTTAGTGAGTAGAATGGAATAGAACAAATCTTCTGATCGCTTTCAGAAAGAAATCAAAAGAAAACTCTTAGAAAGAGTGTAGCCAAAATTCAAAGATTCTGTGTTTAAACAAAACTACTACATGTAACAAGCAAATAAACAAAAACAACCCACAGTCAGGTACCAAGGATAAAGTTAGAATCACAAATTATCAACCATCACTATAAAGGAAGAAAAATCTGGTAATACTACTCTAAAGGAAAGAGACATTGGATTTACCAAAAACAACCCACAGTCAGGTACCAAGGATAAAGTTAGAATCACAAATTATCAACCACCACTATAAAGGAAGAAAAATCTGGGAATACTACTCTAAAGGAAAGAGACATTGGATTTACAGTGAATAATAGCCAAACACAGCTAAAATGAATACAATATTATGGGGGTAAGGAGGCAGTGATCTTTTATATAATGGAAATGTTAGGATTCTTGATGAAAATACTAGAGTTATATAGAAACTTAGGTAATTACAAACAAAAGTTAATATAAATAAAAAAGGTAAACACAAATTTAAAAATGCTAAGTAATAACTATTTGCATTCTAATTTGAGGCAGTAATATATTGTTCTGAACACCATCATCATAAAAGTCACAGAGGTCTTTCTTTTTTTTTTTAATTTTTATTTAATAATTACTTTATATTGACACTCGTTTCTGTTCCGATTTTTTTTTCCCTCCCTCCCTCCACCCCCTCCCCTAGATGGCGAGCAGTGCTTTATATGTTGGATATGTTGCAGTATATCCTAGATACAATATATGTTTGCAGAACCGAACAGTTCTCTTGTTGCATAGGGAGAATTGGATTCAGAAGGTATAAATAACCCGGGAAGAAAAACAAAAATGCAGATAGTTCACATTCGTTTCCCAGTGTTCTTTCTTTGGGTGTAGCTGCTTTTGTCCATCCTTTATCAATTGAAACTCAGGTCTCTTTGTCAAAGAAATCCACTTCCATCAAAATATGTCCTCATACAATATCGTTGTCGAAGTGTATAATGATCTCCTGGTTCTGCTCATTTCACTTAGCATCAGTTCATGTAAGTCTCGCCAGTCCTCTCTGTATTCATCTTGCTGGTCATTTCTTACAGAACAATAATATTCATAACATTCATATACCACAATTTACCCAGCCATCACAGAGGTCTTTCTAATCAGAGAAGTCCTGAATTCATTCGGTCAAGTCTGCATGTACTTAAAAGGAAGGAGATGAGAAAATACAGGAAAAGGGAAAGAAAAATGGTATCTTGGGGAAGTTACCTCATGTAATTTGTGTGTAGAAGTAGAAGACTATACAAATTCCCAAGAGTGGAAACAGGCTGACTTTGAAACTTCATTCTCATTTGAACTGGTTAAAGGAAAAATGTTCACAGATATTTGGGCATAAATGGAAACTATAATTATAATTAGCAAGTTATTTGACTATATATAAGATGCACAGTTTTTTCTGAAGGCGTACTTGCCTCAATCTCAGATTATCTAACTTCAAACTCTGACTCTGATATTTCCTATTCTCATTTATGAAATGAGTATAACAGTACTTGTTCCATGTACATTAGGATCATTTTTTAAAATATGTATTACAAACTATAAAATATTATATAAATGTGCCCCATGATTATTGTCCATAAAAAGAGCGGATTCGATTAGGCAATTCCTGATATTCCTTCTAACTCCAAAATAATGTATTTTCATATTAAAATATTTTGACACTGTTGCATCAACCTGGTCACTAATGTAGCTCTGAAGGGTCATTTTTACATACAATTATGTGTTTAGGGGGAGGAGAAATTTTAGCATATATATCTGTGTATGAAAAGAGAGCTTTATCTATATGTATGTATGTATCCATCTATCTATCTCTATCTGTCTATCTCTGTAATTATTTTGATTTTATAAACATTTTTCCAAAACAGTAGCCATAGTTAGAAATCATAAAGGTCATAGGTCAAGCAATAGATTTCTTTCTTGAGAAAGAATTATGTATATCATATTGCCAGATTAAATATAATATATTAATATATAAACATAATTAAATAAAATATAAATAAATATATGTAAATAAATACATATTAAATAGATTGTTCTAAGAAATTAAATTTATTTTATTAGAAAAAATATGATACGCAAAAATGTTTGAATGCATTTAAATGGAAAATATCAAATACAAAAGCTGTTAAATCTACTATTTTGGATAACTGAGGACACTAAATTTTATCAGTCTAATTGTTTTCTTCCAAGAAAATATTCTTAATCCAGCAATAACCTAATATGCTCTTCATTATTATTTTGATTCACTCTAATTACAAAATTCTGCTCCTTGGATATAATTTGGTCCTAGCAAAATTTTTGTATCATCAGGGTAATTTTTTCATGATTTTTTTTCATTATTCAATTGTAATTCAAGCTTGCAGAATTTATGAACTTCCAGACTAAAAGAATACCAGAATAACCTTTGCTGGAGCGATACTTCATCTACCATAATTAGTTTGTCATTGTGAATTTATAGAGTACTATACAATAATGAAAAAAATTTTGTTGCCATAAGAGCTATCCTGTCTTGAGATTAAATATGCCCACTAAGAAATCCCCTTCCTAAAACATTGTAAAATTGAGTTCAGACATTTTTATTGCACTGGACCAGTGAGCACTATTAAGTTAAGATTTATATACTTGACATAATTGCCCATTAAAATGAGTGGGACATATAGTGCAGTATAAGTAAAGGAAGATCACCAAATTTAAACAATAAATGAACATATCAAGGAATAATCTCTCCTAGGACATGTCCCTAAAAAGGATACCTATGAAACAATTCTCTCACAAAAATCATGTTCCATTTTATAGTTATTTGTAGTTGACAGCAAGAAACAGAGAAGCAATGCTCTGCCATTTTGTATTTGATGTTGTTTTAAGTGATTTAAATATCCATTTTATTGATTTATTCAACTAAGTTATGAGTATACATGGATTGGGAGGGATGAAATGCTACATCAGCTGCACAGCCAAAATATTGAAAACTATGAAATTATACATAAATGTTTAATAGTTTGACTGTTTAAAAAATTACAATCTCATAAATGGAAACAAATAGTGACTAAAGGCAGTTCTATATAGTAAAATATGTTAGATTAGAATAAGGTAAATTCTAGGTTTAACTCGTCCAGAAAATAGCCATGGACAACAATAACCTCTATGAATCTCATTTACCTCTCTCTATAAACAAAAGATTTGACTAAATGACCTCTGTGGTCATTTCTAGCATGAATATTCTGTGATTCTAAATTCCATTTTTTAAAAAGTGTCAATAGTTTGCATTTATATATCAAATAAAATGTTTAATGCCCTTTTCTTATATGTCTTTGTCATGAAAATATTGTAAATGTTATCACCTTTTACAGAATACAAAATGAGGGATAAGAGATGTAAAGCTATTTTTCCCCATTCATTCATTTTGTAAGTGGAATAATTGTAACTGTAATGCATGACTCTTCCTAGAATGTCACCCTATTTTTCACCAAACTTACATTTTTCACATTTAAGGTTTAGTATAAAATTTTGCAATATATCCTAGTTTTAATCGATAAAAATTTAGTACACTTAGTTTTGAAGAGGCAAGTAATAAAATTTGAATGTAATCTAAAACTGGTGTTCACCTTTGCAATTTTTATTTTAATTTCAAGGAATTTGTCTCTTCTAAATGGCACATGAAATTATTGTCAAAACCAAAATTGCCTTTCTTATATTCAGCTATCTTTTTCTAAAGTTAGGCAACACAGATTTTTTTTTAAATATATTTGACTAGCTCAAGTCTCATGGTACGTAGTGTTATTAACCATGCTGTACTTCCCACAACCAAACATATCCATACTTTCCCCTACTTTCCATGTGGAACATTAATATGTATCCAGCACACATTTTCATTTTCTGTACATAACAAATTCCAAGTATTAAGAAGAGGCATAAAATAAACAATTATTTTTATTTTCCTATTTCCTTTAGAACCCCTAATTAGATTCTTTTAGATCCTATAATTTTTTTAATTATTAAATTTTTCTTTCATCTCACTGATATCAATAATCTGTTTATGAATTTCTCCTCCTAAATTATCTTTGTAGTTTGATCATACTGAATGAAAACTAGAGACTATATTATATACAACTGAATAACATAGCTATATAGAAATAAACACATAAAATAAGTTCTTTGTAGCATTCAACAGAATCTTTGACAAAGTTAGAATTATTGAATTTTAATCAGAGACAGCCCTTTTCATAGTGGCTAGAAACAGGAAATTGAATGGATGCCCATCAATTGGAAAATGATTGAGCGAATTATGGTATATGAGTGTTATGGAATATTATTGTTCTGTAAGAAATGACCAGCAGGATGAATACAGAGAGGCTTGGAGAAACATACATGAATGGATGCTAAGTGAAATGAGCAGAACCAGGAGATCATTATACACTGCAACAATACTATATGAGGATCAATTCTGATGGAAGTGGCTATCTTCAGCAATAAGAGGATCCAATTCAGTTGATCAATGAAGAATAGAACCAGTTACACCTAGTGAAACAACACTGGAAAGAGTGTGGACTGCTTGCATTTTTGTTTTTCTTCCCAGGTTATTTTTACCTTTCTAAATCCGATTTTTCTTGTGTAACAAGAAAACTGTATAAATGTGTACACATATATTATATTGAAGATATACTTTAACATGCTTAACATATATAAGATGGCCTGTCATCTGGAAGGGGGTGGAGGGAAAGAAATGAAAAGTTGGAACAGGATTGCTTGCAAGGGTCAATGTTGAAAAATTACCCATGCATATGTTCTCTCAATAAAAATAATATAATAATGGTAAAAATTAACCAGAGAATAAAATTCAAATACCCATTTCCCCCCTAAAATAACTTAAATTTATAAAGAAAAAGAAGTTTTTTTTTCCATATAGTGAAATTAAGGATTTAATTTGTTGCATGTTTTTACAAAGAAACAATACAAAACAAAACAAAAACAACAAAAAAATCCACAATATTTCTTTAAAGAATTTATAATTTTTAGTAACAAATTGACCTTTCATCATTTCTTATCTCTGGATACATTGAAATTGAATATTGGTTATAGGTTTCATGATACCAAAATTATTGTACAGTTCCTAAGTACAGTTTAACAAAGAACTGGTAGAAAGACCCCAAATTTTAGGTTAGACTTTTGTGACTAACTCACTATTCTACCTTTGGTCCCATCACTTCTTATCTCTGAACGTATTTACTTATCTGTAAAAAAAAAAATAATTTAGATTAAAATGTCTAGCTCTATATTTCTTTCTTGCTTCATGATTCAATGAATCTCTGAGATGGAAAAATACAACAGAGGCATTTGTTGTATAGAAGGATATATACATACATACATACACACACATGCACACATACACATACACATAGAGCTATATATTGGCATTGCATTCATAAATATTCCATCCAGTTCTTCTAGATAAAGTTCATGTTATGCCACTTTTCTTCGCTGTAGACAATGAATAAGTTTTTCAGAGGTACCCAAGGATGATTCTTAAATTGCAAACATATACTAGCATGCCACATCTACCCTAAGAATTTCAAATGGTTTTAGTTATTCTCAAGGCCATATTTGTAACTTGATTTGTATCTCTGAGCACTGTTAGAGACAGGTTTTAAAAAAAAAGAAACTTTTTAACAAATGTCAGTCTTAAAACAAATTTATATTTCACTGTCTTCAGTAAATACTAGGCTAATTCCTACATATTAAATTTGAATGGGAATAAACATGCACATTTCACTTTTAAAGTAGGAAATACTGATTAAAAACAATGGTTAAAATCAATTCGCACTCATAAAAAAGTAAGCTGATTTTAAATTGATGCACCAGAAGGTTGAGATATATATCAATTATTATGTAACTAGATCACTGATACACACACACATTAATATCACATTGTTTGAGTAGGGATTCAACTAAATAACCTGAGGCTCCTTCTGCCTATGAGATTTTGTGATTACTGAAATCATTGTATTTACCATTATATATTACATAAAAATATCTCCACACAGGGAGCAAAACAGAACCTTGGTTGAAATTAACAGAAGGCTTATTTTATTTAATATAATTCACAACTTCCTAATAATTGAGAGTTACTTAAAAGTAAAATAGACTGCCATTAAAGTCACTCTCAATAGTGATAACTGTCAAGTAGAGACTGGATGATCACTTGTCACAGATATCATGGAACTTTCTGTACAAGGATAAGATTTGACAACTTTTTTTGGACATTAATTAAATAAGATTTATTAGGACTCCAGAAAGAATCGTTTGTTCTTTGAGAGAGGAGGGAATTAAATTTAACTAGAATAGATATAAAAATAATAATTATCATACATGGTTTCTATATCATTAATATGTTTCTATTTCTACAATTCTATAAAATTAATGTTTCTATTTCATAGCTTCAATTAATCTAAAATTTATATCACAGAATCATTTATGGTCACCCAGTTTTGCCATTACTGTTTATCTCTTAGTTTTAATTGTTTGGCAAAGTCAGTACAATGTTATTTCCACACAGTAACATCCAAGTAACCTCATAATCTCTAGCAATTTCTTTTCAATATGAACTTAACATAGGTAAAGTTCATGACTCTGACAATTATTTTTTATCTTCTTGAGCATATTTTTGTGTCTCTATTTGTGTATTAATGTTGTTTTACAAATGATCACTGAATAATGCTCTTTATGAATCTCAATCAAGAAATCTCATATAATCTTAGCACTTATTAAAGATACTATTTGCAAAAGACTATTTGGCAAAGCCACACTTTAATCCATTAATTAAAAAAAAAAAAAACATAAAATCAACCTCTAACCTGGAAATACATTTTTTCTAGAGGGGAATATTCCATTGTTGAGTTGTCCAGAGGATGTGGTATTCCTCATATTTCCATTGGTGTACTAAATAGCAATTGGGTAAGGGATGACTAGAGTGGTCATTTTGGAGTCAAAAGGAATTAATTTTGAATCTGGTCTCAGATGCATAATAGCTGAATAAAATAGAACTAGTTATTTAACCTTCTATTCCTTGTTTGTAAAAAGGAGCTGGAGAAGAAAATAGCAAACCACTTTAGTAGCTTTTCCAAGAAAACCTCAAATGTCATTACAGAAAGTCAGACAAAATGGAAATGATTCAAAAATGACATTATATAGTATCCACAAATGAACTAGTGGCACTGAGTTTTTGATCAAGAAACAAGGACTAGACTTAAAGTTTTTCAAAGATCCCAAAGAGAGAAACTGTGTACACCATGTGCATTTAACAAATGAAACAAAAGGATTTCCAGTAATCACAATATGTGAGTCATTCCATGGCCATATATACCCTCTAAGGTTTAGCCCATTCCTCTGGATTTTACATCTACTTGTGGAAAAACGATTCATAGATATTTCCAATGGAATTTTTTGTTCCAACTCATAAATTTACTAGTTTGTATACATATTTTAAAGATAAATAAGCCTGATTGACTAATTGGATTTTAAGAGGAATATGGGGTGGAAATCACCAGCAATGAAATAAGCTAATGACATTCACAAATGATACTTCATTTTCCCTCAGGGATACTCCTAGATTTCTGGATTTAATATTTAGTTAGGCAAAACACAATCACCACTGAGAGTGGTATTTTGGATTATGGTTCTCCAGATTAATTGGATTGCATTGTTATATTAAATTTTATTTTATTTTTGAGATGTTCAGTGCTCACCTCATCTAGAGCCATATGATTCTAAGTTTGAGAAATTCATGTCACTGACTGAAATATTGTAAAATATATTAACTAGTTTTTGGCTTGTGATTTCTAAATCACATTATCAACATACATTTTGTAAATATCTATCTAAGCCCACATTTGCATGAATTCTAACAATATATACCTGTTCCATTAGTTTAAATACACTCATGGGATTCACTGCAAAATCTTTCAGGGTCTTGCTTCTTTACAACACATAATGTTTATAAACTGCAAATATTTTCATTGTCCTTTTTTGTTTCTGGTCAACATCAATACCTCAAAGGGAAATGTCCAACTATCCCATGGTTTGAAGTGTGTTGTTTTCTTTGAATTAAAAAACTGTATCCACCAACTTTATTATTTTTTCACTTCAAGAAGAACTTATGAGCCATCTCTTCATTTAACTCCAACTCCCTGATTTCCTCATTCTATTTTTACTGAAAACCTAAATATTAATATGTTTCAATTACTCTAGTAGTAAATCACACATCCTCATCAAATTTTCTGCATATTATCTTACCATTGAGTAAATTCCTTTTCACCATTCATTCAATCATTTGTTCATTTACTCAATCAACAAACACTCATTAAGCATCTGTTTAGTGCTAAGCATTTCACTGCAGGAAACAAGAAAAAATTTTGTCTGACTTATTCAGAATGATAATTCACCTTTGAGGAGCACATTAGGTAATTATTCAATTTTCCTTTTGTATAGACACACAAATTTATGATGTAAATTTATGATGCACATTTTAGATGTCTATAAAATTATTTTAATTAAATTTAAAACTGAATGATTCTTACATTAACCAGTATCTTTTCTTTTGTTTTCATTTGAAGCTAAAGAAATGTTTTAAAAATGAATAGTTGGGGTGCTTATTTTGTCATGGATGAATGTATGTGTATCAGACCATAAAAACAAATTAAAAACTACATTGTACATTTTTAGTCACTGCAATGACTTTGTAAACTGGAAGATGGTAACACTCAAAGGGCTGCTACCAGGTCTTTGATGCTCAGTTATTATTTTTTCCAGAAAAAGCATTGTTGCCATTTTATTAGGATCATTAATTGTAGAAGGTCGAAACTCAGTATAATCAATTTAAACAAGGTGTTAATTCAGTGGAATTGATAAGACAATGGTTATCTAGTTTAACATTGGTGATTCTCTAGTTAGGTATGATTGAATTAATCTTACAACAAATAATCATTCCCTAGTGATGTGATGATTGGCTTATACGCAGAATGATGAATGGATTTAATTGTAATAGAGTATTTAAGAGGCCAGAGTCAGGCCTAGAGGGGGACTGGAATAGACTCAAGAAAGACAGGGGACGAGAGGCTGGAGCACAAGCTCCCGGACTCAGGGAGACTTCAAGACAGAGACTGTCATTGTGGTCCTCCTGCATCCCCCACAGAAATCAAGACACATTCTGGAGGACCTTCAGAAAGCTAGCCGAGCCCCAGGCAAGGAGACAAGACTGTGAAGGAGATAATAAAGAATTTGGACTTTATCCCTGGCTATTCTTGTGGTGATTACTCTGCTGAAACAAAGGCTGGTCCAGAGACCTCCAGAAAACTAACCAGAGCATTACAGTCAATATTAAGTCAAACTGCCAACAGGCATCATGAATACAAAACAAAATCAAAAATCAGTATGAGTCAAAGTTATTGTTAAGGGTTAGTAAAGGAATTTTCTGGGCTTTTTAATGAAAATGTTTCTTGCAATCAATTACACAGTTTCATATTGCTACTGATGGGAACTAAGTCAACAATGATTCATTTTGTCATGATTTCATTTAATCAATCATTGTCAACAATAGTTCATTTCGCCATGGAGTAATCTTAAATGTTTTTTGTGAAATTCTCAGAGAATCCAAATTCATTAAAAAACTTCTAGAATTCATATTTAACAATATGTGTTAAGTGTTAGGGATTCAAAGTCAAGCAATATAAGTCAGGAGTTTTTACGAAAATAGAGCAAGTTCCCAATGAACCTTTTGCAGATTTTGTGGATGTTTGCAAACAACTGTAATAAGAACCATTGGAGATAATGCTGCCACAGAAATAATGACTAGACATTTGGCTAAGGAAAATGCCAGTGAGGTTTGCAAAATAATTATATGGGGGCTAGACAAAGATGCTTCTTTAGAGGAGATCATAAGACGCTGTGCCACAGTGGGCACAAATGTTATTATGCCCAAACTATGATGAACATGAGAAGACAGGGTCCCTCTTGGCAAGAGAAATTTGTTGATGTTTTCAGTGCGGAAAAGTTGGACATCTAAGAGCCCAATGTAGAAATGGAGATAGAGTGAGAAGACAGGGTGAGAGAAAACCCAAAACCCCATGTCCAAAATGTAACCGAGGCTTTCACTGGGCCTCTAAATGTAGGTTGACCCAGAGGAATGAGAGGCAGGGCCCAGCTCCAAAGTATCAATCAAAGGACAGGTGGGGCATGATAGCAGCTGAGGTTATACCCAGAGAGACATTAGAAATTCAGGACTCTGATGTTATCAACCAACAGAAAAGCAATCAGGATTACAGTTGGGGAGAATACAGGCCTTTTAAGACAACAAGGCAATATCCAGTGCAAACAGCTCCAATGTAATTATCAGATGATGATGAGAAATCCCAAAAGTGGTAAATAGAAGGGAATTAGGTTAACTGCTTGGGGAAGAGGGTCTGCTTATATTTCCACAGGTGGAGAAGGAATCAGATGTCTGACAATGAGACTGTTAAAAGAACTTTTAAAATCTTCAGGAATCATTGTATTTCCTAACACAAGCATTGTATCCATTAGTTCTACTTAGTACCTTGTTTCAGGTTCTGGCCCAAAACATCTTGTAAGATCAGATCAATAATCTATCAACTCTAATGAGTTAGCAATTTGTAAAGATTCCAACAAAACCCATCAGCATTTTCTTTAACAATTTGTCTTATCATAATTTCTATTGTTACATTTTCACCAATAGTTCATATGAAAGTTGTCTGCAGATGTCCCATGAAATCAGTAAAGGGTTCATTTGGACCTCGTGCTATTTTTGTGAAAACTTCCCCTCTATCTTGTCTTCCTGTTAGGGTGCCCCATGTTTTGTTAGCAGCAGCAGCACTTTGCTGATATGTTGCTATAGGGTAATTAATCTGTGCTAAAGTGTTTGCATAAAGATCTAAACTTACTAGTTGATCAAAGGTCATTGGTATATTAACTCCAGGTTGCTTATTTTGTTGGGCTTGTGTTCTACAGAGTTTGCTATGCTCAGAAAGCCACAACATATTTTGTCCAGGTTTTGAACATGTCCTTGCTATTGATCTCCAATTATTAGGGATTAAAACTTCAAAAGTCAAATAGAGAGTAGATGTACAATTGATTTTATGGTTATAATACAAAAAATACAGTTGGAAAGGGGATTGTACTAAAAAAAAAAAGGGAAAGTGGAGGTAAAAAGAGGGAAATTACAACTCACAAAGAGGCAAAGAAAATCTATTATAATTGAGGGAAAGAAAGGAAGGATATGAACATTGTGTGAATCTTACTCTCATCAGATTTGACGGAAATAGAGAATATTAGACATATATGGCTTCACAGAGAAACTTCTCTAATCTTATAGGGAAGTTGCAGGGAAAAAGGAAAAAGAAAGGAGAAGGCTAATAGAAAAGAAAAGAGAAATGATAGGGGAAAGATTGTTTGAAGAAGATGGTGATAAGAAGAAAAATGCTGGGAAGGAGGGAAGAGGGGAAAGGGAAGAAAAAAGCATAATTTGAGGAAATAGAGAATTATTTGTTTTAACAGTGAATATGAATGGGGTGAACTCTATCATAAAGTGGAAGCAGATAGCAGATTAAATTAAAAGCCAGACCCTTACAACATATTGTTTACTAAAAACAAGTGTAAAGCAGAGTGATACATACAGATTAAAGGTATAAGCTGGAGCAGAATCTATTATGCTTCAGTTGAAGTTAAAAATCAAGGTTAGCCAACATGATCTCAAATCAAGCAAAAGCAAAAATAGATCTAATTTAAAGAGATAAGGTATGAAACTATAGCTTGCTCAATGGTAGCATAGGTCATGAAGAAATATCAATATTAACATATAATGCATCAAATGGTATAGCATCTAAATTACTAAAGAAGAAATTAAAAGAAATGCAAGAAGAAATAGACAGCAAAACTATACTATAGGGGGGGTGTCAATCTTGTTCTCTCAAAGCTAGATAAATTGAACTACAAAATAAATAAGAAACAAGTTAAGGAGGTAAACAAAATGTTAGAAAAGTTAGTTATAATAGATTTTTGGAGAAAATTATATTGAATCAGAAAGAGTTTGCTTTCTTCTCAGTCGTTCATGGAAATTATACAAAAATTGACAATATGTTAGGGCATAAAAACCTCAAAATCAATTGCAGTAAGGCATAAATAATAAATGCATTTTTTTCAGATCATTATGAAAAAAAAATCACATGCAATATAAGGTCAGGAAAAATAAGACCAAAAGTTAATTGGAAATTAAATAATCTAATACTAAAGAATGAATGGATGAAACAGCAAATCATAGATACAATCAATAATTTCATCCCAGAGCATGACGATGAGATAACATACCAACATTTATCAGATATACCCACGGAGCTTATAAGGGGAAATTTTATATCTCTAGATGCTTACTTGCATAAATAGAGAAAGAGAAGATCAATGAATTGGGCTTACAACTAAAAAAGCTAGGAAAAAAACAAATTAAAAACTCTCGATTAAATACCAATTTTAAAATTCTGAAAATAAAAGGGGAGATTAATAAAACTGAAAATAACAAAACTATTGAATTAATAAATAAAACTAAGAGTAGGTTTTACCAAAAAAACTCAACAAAATAGATAAATGTTTTGTTAATTTGATTAGAAAAAAGAAAGAAAAAAAATTATTAGTTTCAAAAATGAAAAGGAAGAATTTTCCACCCAATGAAGAAGAAATCAGAGTAATAATTAGGAATTATTTTGTCCAAGTTTATGTCAATAAATTTGATAACCTAAGTGAAACACCTATAAGAATATAGATTGCCTAGAGTAACAGAAGGGGAAATAAATTACTTAGACTCATTTTAGAAATAGAAACAGAACAAACTATTAATCAACTCCCAAAGAAAAAATCTCCAGGGCAAGATGGATTTACAAGTGAATTCTACCAAATATTTAAAGAACAATTAACTCCAACACTATATAAACTATTTGAAAAAATGGGGAAAGAAGGACTCCTACCAAATTCTTTTTATGACACAGATATGGTACTGATACCTAAACCAGGTAGGACAAAAACAAAGAAAGAAAATTATAGACCAAGTTCCCTAATGAATATTGATGCAAAAATCTTAAATAAAATATTAGCAACAAGATTACAGAAAGCCATCCCTGGGATAATAAACAATGACTAAGTAGGATTTATATCAGGAATACAGGGCTGGTTCAATATTGGGAAAACTATTAGCATAATTGACTATATCAATAACCAAACTAACAAAAAAACATTTGATTATCTCAATAAATGTAGAAAAAAAGCATTTGATAAAATCCAACCCCCATTCTCATTAAAAACACCAGAAAGTATTGGAATAAATGGACTTTTCCCTAAATTAGCCAGTAGCAATCATTAGCTAGCTTAAAATCATTGGCAAGCTTCATATATAATGGGAATAAACTGGAACCATTCCCAATATGATCAGAGGTTAAACAAGTTTGCCCATTCTATTCACCATTACTATTCAATATTGCATTAGAAATGCTAGCTTTGGCAATAAAAGAAGAAAAAGAGATTAAAGGAATTAGAGTAGGTAATGAGGAACTCAAACTATCATTCTTTGCAGATGATATGATGGTATACTTAGTGAAACCTAGAGAATCAACTAAAAAATTATTAGAAATTATCCACACCTTTAGCAAAGATGCAGAATAACAAAACAAATCCAAAAAAGTCATCAGCATTTTTATATATTACTAACAAAATCCAAGAGCAAGAGATGCAAAGAGAAATTCCATTTAAAATAATTGTTGATAATATAAAATATTTGGGAATCTATTAGCCAAAAGAAAGTCAGGAACTATATGAGCAAAACTACAAAACACTTTCCACAAAAATAAAGTCAGAGCTACACAACTGGAAAAATATCAAGTGCTCTTGGATAGGTAGAGCAAATATAATAAAGATGGCAATACTACCTAAACTAATCTATTTATTTAGTGCTATATCAATAAAACTCCCAAAAAACTATTTTACTGACCTAGAAAAAATAATGACAAAATTCATCTGGAACAACAAAAGATCAAGAATTTCATGGGAATTAATGAAAAAAAATTCAATTTAAGGTGGCCTAGCTATACTAGATCTAAAACTATGTTATAAAACAGTGGCTATCTAAAGCATTTGGTACTCGCTAAGAAATAGACTAGTCATCAATGAAATAGGTTAGGTTCACAGAACAAAATAGTCAATGACTATAGTTATCTAGAGTTTGATCAAACCAAAGACCCCAGCTTTGGGGATAAAAATTCACTCTTACAAAAAGGGCTGGAAAAATTAGAAACTAGTATGGTAGAAACTAGGCATTGACCCATGCCTAATACTGGATAGCAGGATAAGATTGAAATGGGTTCATGATCTAGACATAAAGAATAATATTGTAAAAAAATTAAAAGAACATAAGATATTTTACCTCTCATTTCTGTGGAGGAAGAAGGAATTTGTGACCAGAGGAGAATTAGATATCATTATTTATCACAAAATAGATAATTTTGATTATATTAAGTTAAAAAATTTTGTACAAACAAAATTAATGCAGACAAGATTAGAAGGGAAGCAATAAACTGGGATAACCTTTTTACATTCAAAACTCCTGATAAAGGGCTCATTTCTAAAATATGTAGAGAGACTCAAATTTATAATAATGTAAGCCATTTTTCAATTGATAAATAGTCAAAGGCTATGAACAGACAATTTTCAGATATAGAAATTGAAACTTACTATTCAAATGAAAAGGTGCTCTAAATCATTATTGATCAGAGAAATGCATATTAAGACAACTCTGAGATACCACTATACTTCTCAGATTGACTAAGATGACAGGAAAAGATAATAATGAATTTTGGAGGGGATGTGGAAAAACTGGAATACTGATACATTGTTGGTGGAACTGTGAACGGATTCAAACATTCTGGAGAGCAATTTGGAACTATGGTCAAAAAGTTATCTAACTGTGCATATCCTTTGATCCAGCAGTGTTACTATTGGGCTTATATCTCAAAGAGATCTTAAAGGAGGGAAAAGGACCCCCATGTGCAAAAATGTTTGTAGTAGCCCTTTTTCTAGTGGCAAGAAACTGGAAACTGAATGGATGCCCATCAATTGGAGAATGGCTGACTAAATTATATTTTATGAATATTATGAAATATTATTTTTCTGTAAGGAATGACCAACAGGATAATTTCAGAGAGGCCTGAAGAAGCTTTGATGAATTGATGCTAAGTGAAATGAGCAGAACCAGGAGATCATTATACATATTAATCACAAGATTATACAATGATAGATTCTGATGGGCGTGGCTCTCTTCAACAATAAGATGACTCAAACTAGTTTCAACTGTTCAGTGATGAAGAGAGCTATCTTCACCCAGAGGGAGAACTGTGGTTATTGAATGTATTTCACCACACAGCATCTTCACTCTTTTTGTTGTTGCTTACTTGCATTTTATTTTGCTTCTTCTTTTTTTTTTTTTTTTACTGGTTTGATTTAATATTTCTTTTGTAGCATGATAATTGTATAAATATGTATGCATATATTGGATTTAATTTTGTTAATTTGATTAGAAAAAAGAAAGAATATTAACATATTGTTCTATGTTTTCTTTCTTTCTTTTTTTTTGGTTTTGTTTGAGTGATTCTTGATGTGTCAATGAGACATTCATTTCCATTTGTTGAATTCTGATTTTTAATGAATTATTTTCTTCATTTACCTTTTTTTTACTTTTTTTTTGTAACTGTCCAATAGAGTTTTTAAATGAGTTGTTTTGTTGTATGGATTTTTTTTTCCATTTTGCTAATTTTTCGAGGCATTATTTTCTTTTTCCAATTCACAAATTCTGTTTTCCTAAGAGTTCTTTACCTTTTCTATTTCACATTTCAGGATGTTTTCTTTTTCCACTTTATCAAATCTTTCTTTTAATAAGTTATTTGCCTTTTCCAGACGCTCTTACATAGTTTTCCTTTCCTTACATCATTTTTCTTCTAACTCTCTTTTAAGATACATTTTAAATTTCTTCTAGGAGAGTGTTATGTTGTAGGGATCAGGTTATATCTCTCCTTGAGATTTCATTTGAAAGCAGTCTGAATTTGTTTGATATATGTTTGAAATGTGTTCTCTTTCACTATAGAGGCTGTCTATAGTTAAGGTGTGCTTTGCCTTTTTATTCATTAAACAAAAAAAAAATGGGATCTGCTTTCAGGGCAAGAGGTTCCAAGTTTCCTCTACAGACTAGGAAGTGACAGTAGCTACGCTGGGATCAACAGCTGCACTGGGATTGTGCTGAGTCATTTCCAGTGCTATGTGGGTATGGTGATGTCCTGTGAGACTCTGGTACTTTGAGGTATACTCTTTTCTTTTTGTGTTTGTGTTGGAAGTTATATAACTTCCTTGCTGATGTACTGGCTTGCAACCAGGACAGAGTAGCCAACACTGTGATAAACACTTCCCCGTAGATTTTCTTCACTGTGGATACCTACCCCGACATTTGTTCATTATGCACTGGCCTCAGTGTTCCTGGCTTCCTCCTGTGCTGGTGCCCAATCAAAACAGACTTTTTCTGGTGATTTTTGAAATTATCTTCAGCTGGTAATTTGCTGCACTCCAAGTATTCATGAATTCTGTCAATCTAGCACTATTTCAGAAACTGAATTTTGTATTTAGTGTGAGAATAGAAGGAGGGCTCAGATGTTAGTGTATGTCTTCTCCAGCATCTTGGCTCTGCCCCTGATGCAAAAATCTTAAATAAAATAATAGCAAAAAGATTACAGAAAATCATCCCAAGTATAATACATTATGACAAAGCAGGATTTGTACCAGGAATGAAGGGCTGGCTCAATATTAGGAAGACTATTAGCATAATCGACTATATCAATAACCAAAATAACAAAAAAAATATGATTATCCCAATAGATGTAGAAAAAGCATTTGATGAAATCTAACACCCATTCCTTTTAAAACCATTAGAGAGTATAGGAATAAATGGACTTTTTTTTTTAAATAGTCAGTAGCATTTGTTTAAAACCACCACCAAGCATCATATGTAATAAGGATAAACTGGAACAATTCCCAATAAGATCAGAAGTAAAACAAGATTGTCCACTATCACTGTAACTATTCAATATTGAATTAGAAATTCAATAATTAGAAATTAGCTTTGGCAATAAGAGATGGAAAAGAGATTAAAGAATTAGAGTAAGTAGTGAGGAAACCCAATTATCAACCTTTGCAGATGATATGATGATATACATAGAAAACCCTAGAGAATCAACTAAAAACTATTCGAATCAATCCACAAATTTAACAAAGTTGCAGGATGCAAAATAAATTCATGTAAATCATCAGGATTTTTATGCATCACCAACAAAGACCAACATCTAGAGATACAAAGAGAAATTTCATTTAAAATAACTGTTGATATTATAAAATATTTGGGAATCTATCTTTCAAGAGAAAGTTAGGAACTATAAGAGCAAAACTACAAAACACTTTCCACACAAACAAAGTCAGATCTAAACAATTGGAAAAATATTAAATGCTCTTGGATAGGTCAAGTTAATATAATTAAAAATGACAATACTGCCTAAATTAATCTATTTATTCAATGTTATACCAACTAAACTTCCAAGAAATTATTTTACAGACCTAGAAAAAGTAATAACAAAATTCATCTGCAAGAATATAAGATCAAGAATTTCAAGGAAGTGAATAAAAAAATGCATATGATAATGGCTTAGCTTACCAGATCTAATAATATATTATAAAGCAGCAGTTATCAAAAGCATTTGGTACTGGCTAAGAAACAGAGTAGTTGGTCAGTAGGTTAGGTTAGGTTCACAGGACAACATAGCCAATAATGATAATAATCTAGTTTTTGACAGACTTAAAGACCTTGAGCTTTTAGAATAAGACTTCATTATTTAAAAAAAAAAAAAAAAAAAAAAAAAAAAAAAAAAAAAACTTCTGGGAAAATTGGAACTAATATGGCAGAAACTTGGCATTGACCCACACCTAAGACCATATACCAAGAGAGCAGACTAGATTAAAAGCCAGAATTCTACAATATGTTCTTTATAAGAAAAGCACTTAATGCAGAGTGACATATAAAGGGTAAAGTAAAAAGCTGGGGGAGAATCTATTATGCTTCAGCTGAAATGAAAAATGTCTGTTCTCAGCTATCTTGACTCTGCTTACTAACTTTTGTAAAAATAAAAACTATTTGAAAAATAAAAAAAATAAAAACTTATTGTTTTTTGTTTTTAATTTTTTAATAACTTTTTATTGACAGAACCCATGCTAGAGTAATTTTTTACAACATTATCCCTTGCACTCACTTCTGTTCTGATTTTTCCCCTCTCTCCCTCCACCCCCTCCCCGAGATGGCAAGCAGCCCTATATATGTTAGATATGTTGCAGTATATCCTTGATACAATATATGTGTGCAGAACCGAACAGTGGTCTTGTTGCACAGGGAGAATTGGATTCACAAGGTATAAATAACCCAGGAAGAAAAACAAAAATGCAAGCAATTTACGTTCATTTCCCAGTGTTCTTTCTTTGGACGTAGCTGCTTCCGTCCATCCTTGATCAATTGAAACTGAGTTAGATCTTCTCTTTGTTGAAGATCAGAATATATTCTCATACAGTATTGTTATTGATGTATATAATGATCTCCTGCTTTTGCTCATTTCACTTAGCATCAGTTCATGTAAGTCTCTCCAAGCCTCTCTGTATTCATCCTGCTGGTAATTTCTTACAGAACAATAATATTCCACAACATTCATATATCACAATTTACCCAACCATTCTCCACTTGATGGACATCCATTCATTTTTCAGTTTCTAGCTACAAACAGGGCCCCCACAAACATTTCCCTTCTTTAATATTTCTTTGGGGTATAAGCCCAGTAGTAGCACTGCTGGATCAAAGGGTATGCAGAGTTTGATAATTTTGGGGGCATAATTCCAGATTGTTCTCCAGAATGGTTGGATTCGTTCACAATTCCACCAACAATGCATCAGTGTCCCAGTTTTCCCACATCCCCTCCAAAATTCATCATTATTTTTTCCTGTCATCTTAGCCAATCTGACAGGTATGTAATGGTATCTCAGAGTTGTCTTAATTTGCATTTCTCTGATCAATAGTGATTTGGAACACTCTTTCATGAGTGGAAATAGTTTCATTGTCATCATCTGAAAACTGCCTGTTCATATCCTTTGACCATTTGTCAATTGGAGAATGGCTTGATTTCTCTAGTTCATCTTTAGTCCCAAATTTCTTCCTCCTCCACAAGTCTAAGAAATAAATTATCTTATGTTGCTCTAATTTATTTATAATCTCGTTCTTTATACCTAAATCATGGACCCATTTTGATCTTATCTTGGCATATGGTGGTAAATGTGGGTCCATGCCTAATTTCTGCCATACTCATTTCCAGTTATCCCAGCAATTTTTGTCAAATAATGAATTTTTATCCCAAAAGTTAGGATCTTTGGGTTTGTCAAACACTAGATTGCTATAGTTGACTATTTTGTCTTGTGAACTTAACCTATTCCACTGATCAACTAATCAATTTTTTAGCCAATATCAAATGGCTTTGGTGAGTGCTGCTTTATAATATAGTTTTAGATCAGGTACAGCTAGGCCATCTTCATTTGATTTTTTTTTTCATTAATTCCCTTGAGATTCTCCATCTTTTGTTCTTCCATATGAATTTTGTTGTGATTTTTTTCTAGATCATTAAAATATTTTCTTGGAAGTCTGATTGGTATAGCATAAATAAATAGATTAGTTTAGGGAATATTGTCATCTTTATTATATTCGCTCAGCCTATCCAAGAGCACTTAATATTTTTCCAATTATTTAAGTCTGACTTTATTTGTGTGGAAAGTTTTTTTTGTAATTTTGCTCATATAATTCCTGATTTTCCTTTGGTAGATAGATTCCCAAATATTTTATGTTGTCAACAGTTATTTTGAATGGAATTTCTCTTTGTATCTCTTGTTGTTGGATTTTGTTGGAGATGTATAAAAATGCTGAGGATTTATGGGGATTTATTTTATATCCTGAAATTTTGCTAAAGTTATGAATTATTTCTAATAGCTTTTTAGTAGAATATCTGGGGTTCTCTAAGTATACCATCATATCATCTGCAAAGAGTGATAGTTTGGTTTCCTCATTGCCTACTCTAATTCATTTAATCTCTTTCTCAACTCTTATTGCTGAGGCTAGCATTTCTAATACAATATTGAATAGTAATGGTTGGGAAGATAGGAATAGAAGGCAAGTTAAAAAAAACCTTTCTGTCATCATAATTGGCTCAAAGAAGGAATAACATACACACTTAATTGGGTATAGAACTTTAAAACTGCAGGAAAGTAGGAAGGAAAGAGTATAAAAGAATAGAGGAAAGTGATAGAAAAGAGGGTAAATTTGCAGAGAGAATCATCAGAGGCAAAATGGTTTTGAGAACAGACAAGGTGAAAGAAGAAAGAAAATTGAATAAGCAGTTTTGTGGGGGGGTAGTTAGCAATAGTGATTGTGAAAAAAATTTGAAGCAAGTTTCTCTGAAAATGATAAATGTTGAAGGGGATATGGAAAAACTGGGACACTAAGGCATTGTTGGTAGAGTTGTGAAACGATCTAACCATTCTGAAAAGCAACTTGGAATTATACCCAAAAGGCTATAAAACTCTGTATACTCTTTGATCCAATAGTACCACTAGTGGGTCCACATCTCAAAGAGATCATAAAAGAAGGGAAAAGACCCACAGATACAAAAATGTGTGTAGCAGCCCTTTTTGTAGTCAGCAAGTAACTGGAAATTGACTGGATACCCATCAGTTGGGGAATGGCTGAATAAGTTATGACATATGAATATAATAGAATTCTTCTGTAAGAAATGATAAACAGGGACAGCTAACTGGTGCAATGGATTAAGCACCAATCCTGAGTTCAAATCTGGCCTCAGACACTTAACACTTGCTAGATGTGTGTCCCTGGGCAGATCACTTAACCCCAATTGCCTCGGGGGAAAATATATATATATACACAAGATGATTTCAGAAAAGTCTGGAAAGATTTAAACAAACTGATGCTGACTGAAGTGAGCAGAATCAAGAGAACATTGTACATTGTAATAACAAGATTATGTGATACTCAAGTGTAATGAACTTGGCTCTTCTCAGAAGTGCAGTGATTTAAGATAATTCCAATAGACTTAGAATGGAAAGAGCCATCTGTATTCAGAGAAAGAACTATGAGGACTGAATGTGAATTGAGGCATAATATTTTCACCTTTTTTATTGTTGTTTCTTTGTCTCATTTTTCTTATTTGTGGTTTTTCTCCTTTTGCTCTTCCTTTTTCTTGTATAACATATCAAATAGGGAAATATGTTTAAAAGCATTATACATTGTTAAAATAAAAGAAAGCTTAGCTCTTCTGAAATTTAACAGGGTGGGGGAAGAGAGAATAAAAAAAAAGAGAGGGGGGAAAGAGAGAGAGAATGGGGGAAAGACAAAGAGACAGAGCCAGAGACAAAGGGGGAGAGAGTCAGTATGCTTTATGAAACACAAAACAAAAATGTGAAAAAAAATGAAAACAGAAAAGATGTGGAAATAAGATAAATGAGAAAGGCCTAAAAACTTTGACAGAAATTAATGGGATCCACCAAGAGGGGATCAAATAGATGGATAAAAGAGTCAAAACTAAAAGTTAGTCTTAAAACCGGGAAGGAACCTTTGACAAAAGGAATACTCAACACTATTGTTTGTTTGATAGGTGTCTGAATTTTGGAAGAAAGCTCATGATTACTTGTTTTCTATCTATTCATTAATTTTGGCTTTCTATTATAATTGTACAAAGAGAAAAGAAAATGTCTATATAACAAGTTCTAGGTAAGCACCAATTCAGGCTAAAATTGAAATATTTTATTGATTTAAGTGGCAATTATAAATGATAAAAGTTTTATTGCAGCAGAGGATTAATTGATAATTGATACAAAATTTTCTCAGTGATAAATTTGCTTCTTAATCCTGCTTTATGTATCAATATTTTGGTCTTTAGTTTTCCTCATTTTGGTTGCAGAGGAAGAAAACTTATTTTTGGAAAGATAACATAATCTCCTGAAAATTTTGTGCAGAGTTCAGTAAAAAGCTGACTGTGGAGTACAAGAATATTTTGGGGATTTCATTCCTTTAATTTCACATGCTCTAGAGATGCAGACAGCCTTAAGATAAATCTATGGCAACAAAAAGCATTGAAATAATCAGGATTTTGACCTTAGTACCTTTAGCAAATGTCAATTCAACCAAGGAAAATGCATTCTTGAATATTCCATTTTGAAGGCATTATTTTCCATAATTTCTTCATTTAAAATCTATGTATTCTAATGGAATAATATAATATATGACCTCTTCTTTTTCTTTTAGTGATATTAGGAAATCTGAAGCTTCCAAAACTAGTTTTGCAGTTGGAGTGAGTTATAAAGTTACTCAGTACAACTGAACAATTCCCAATGCTTCAATTTTTGAGGAAAGTTGCTTCCAAAAAAGAAAATCACTTATTAATATATTTTAACATCAAACTACAAAATAGAATCTAAAAGCTATGGTGATGTAATAATTTTTAAAAAGAACTTTTGTAACTCAATTTTGGTCATGGATTGGTTGAAAAATATTTTTGTAATCTTTATGTTTTGGTTTCTTTAATAGCTTTTCTAATTAATATATACTGCTATGTTACGCCCTCAGGGTAGCAAGCCTTATCAGCCTATTGCAAATACAGTGTTCTATCTGCCTAGAAATGCTGAGACAAACACCATGCAGATTTTAAAAGAAAACTATGCTCAACTTTACCAAGAAATGTCAGCCTATTTTTTTTTTAAATAAGGATAAGGATTTAGTTATTTATGACTCAATATCAACTTATCTCTCACCTTTTTTTGATAGTAAATCTTGGACTTTAAGTGGATAAATGGCTTACTTCTTATTGTTCATTAAAATTTTAAATGATTCTGTGACCTTGTGTATGCATGTATAGGGTTAGGTAGAGAACAAAAGAAAGACAGAAAATTGACATGCTAGTCTGTACAATTTGTTGATAGACACTTTTTTCTAGTTTGCTTTTAATTTAGAAAGGAAGTGGCTCTTACATAAATTTTATATGTCATATATTATAGGGATTTTAATTATGAAATCTTAATTATGAGATGCTATCTTTGGAGATTTGAGATTTGGAGCTTTTAAAGAAAGATAGACCAACAAAAATCAGGGAGGGAAAAAAAAAACTACAAGGGACACCATGATAGTTCTGTCACAAGATCATAATTACATTGATTAATGTGAAGTATTGCCTGTATATTACGGCTACATTTGTACAAAAGTAGATAAGAAGAAAGCACTTCTTATCCTCTATTGTCTTGTGGACCCATAAAGTATTCTCATAAGGATTAAATCTCTTCCAGTATTTTATAGTGGGAAATATTGTGTATAAAATTACAAACACCGATGCAAACTGTTGTTGGAATAATTGAGTATTGTGGTTTAACCCATTATGTTAAATTTTATATATATATATATATATATATATATATATATATATATATATGCTAGAGATTATGGAATTTGGACTCTATGACTTGGAGTTGAAACAAGCAGTGGCTTCAGTATTATGACTTATTTTAGGAAAAGTCTAAAATAAATTCATCTGGTTCTTTCTTGATTATTGAAGTTATTTAAGCCAATAGTATTTATTTTTTTATTTGTTTAATCTTTTATTTTCAAAATATATGCAAATGTAGTTTTCAGCATTCATCCTTACAAAACATGATGTTGCAAATTTTTCTCCCTCCCTTCTCTCCACACTTCTCCCCATAGATAGCAAGTAATCCTAGAAAGATAAAACATGCAATTCTTCTAAACATATTTCTACATTTATTATGCTGCACAAGAAAAATCAGGTCAAAAAGGAAAACCGTGAGGAAAAGACAAGCAGACAGTAGTAAAAGAGGTGAAAATATTATCTTGTGATGCACATTCTGTGCCAAAGTCAATATTATTTAGCAAGTATTGACACACACAAACAAATTCACAAAGCCTCTACTTAGTAAAAAGCATCATCAAAAGCAAAACATATAATTATAATGAAAAGTATAAAGAAAGAATAAATAAGTTATTGAAAGTGGAGAATTTGGAAGACCTGATCTCATATTTCATCTCTGAGAATACTGACTCAAACTAAAAAATAATTTAAAATTTTAGGGAACTCAAAAGATTGCTAGCTGTAGAAAAATTATTGATCTGTGTTTATAGAGGAAATTTCTTATACCAATAAGATGAGAGGTACAGATTTAAAAACAATTCAAATATCCTGAGATCAAGATAAAGAAAATATTTCTATAAGGTGTTCTTAGAAGAGGACAGAGAGGGAAAATATCCATCAACCACAAAGACTGAGCTTTCCAAAGTAATCAAACTTGCTGTGTATCTATGGGAATTCTTTAGGAAAAAAAGTTTTCCTAGGAGATATGCATTCTTTTCTATTTAAAAAAAAATTGAATTTGCGGAGACCTATTCACCATATTTTCTCACTCAGAAGGTAGGGTGAAGAAGGATGTTAATACATTATGCTCTCATTCTGTAGAGAGGGCAGCAGTGAATCTATTCCAAGTTCAGCACAACTAACAGATGAGTCTTTAGGGCATCATTCCATGTATTATGCTCTGTTACATCTGTGTCACTGAATGTAAATTATTCAGTTGCATCTCTGCTATTCCTTCACATGAACCACTTAGATAGTTGGCCAGACTGATTTAGAAGCTCTCTTTTCAGAAACCCCAATGAGCCAGCTGTTTCTAATCTACTAAGAGGAATAGTGTGCAATCAAACTCTTCTAAATCAGTCAATAAATGCTTGCCATTTCTTCATGGTCACAGTTCTTTTGTTTGTCAAATAATCATTTTCCATAATAAGGGAGCAGAGGGTAAACATGTTCTTCAATAATTTCCCTCTCTTTGAACATCTGATTCTTTCATGGAATGAACATGAAATTCTGATGAGCTTTGTAACTGCACAGTGTATTTCCAATTTTATATTTAATGAAATGAAAGTGGTGTCTAAACGTGACAGCCTGGAAAGTATTGATTCTTTGGTGATCTTTATGCATTTATTATATCTCTGTTTCCTTTATGGAGTAACTTACTCTGAAAATGAAGGTCCAAGATCCCCCTTGTTAAGTACATGAAGTTCCATTTCCACACACCACAAGTGCTATTTCATTTCTCTAAACTGCTTCAAAGAGTTATAACTTAAACATTTTTTGAACATTCAATTACTTAGCACCATATTTTTAGCTGTGATACTCCTCTTATACACTCTTCTGAAAGTTCATTCCAGGATAAGAATCCTTTCCCTTATGTTGGCTCTAAATTAGAACAATCCTTGCAATGGGAAAAAAAAATATTTTTTAAACAGTATTACTTTAGGATTTCATACCAGAATGGACTTTAGAGGTCATCTAATTCATCCCTTCATTTTATATTTGCTCTCTTTTTACTCTGTTGGGAATGAAGCAGGGTAATATAATTGATTGAGCATATGCTATGGATATAGAATATATGGATTTTATGGCGATGTCACAAAAATATTTTTTCCCTCAGGGAAAAAAAAAAAAACACAACACTAGTTGTTACAGATGGAATCTGGAAACGTTATTCAGAGTGTATAATGACTTGATTACTTAAGGAGACTAAGGATTCTAAGAGGTAGAGAAGGTAAAAAAGTGTATTCTATACAATGCAAAGGCATAGAGAAAAGGAGATGATGTATAAACAGGATAAAGGTGAGTTTGATTAAATTGAGTTAGTAAATAATAGTAATGAATAATGATAAAAGAACAATTGGGGTCTGGCTGTAAAAAATATTAGGTATCTTTGGGGCAAAAGGTTGCATGGGATTCAGTAGATGTTAAGGAGCCATTTAGTTTTCTTGATAGGGTGGTGAAATGGTTAGATATTTATTCATTTTGGCAAGTTTTTGGAGAATGGGTTGCACTGAGCAAGGCCTAGAGTCAAGGAAACAATTTAGGAGCTGATGATGATGAAGTCTCTTGTGGAATAGTGCCTAAGAAATCTTTCTTTGGACCAGTGAAATAAATTTACAAATGCTAGATAACTAGATAGTACATGGATAGAGTGCTGAAACCTAAAATTAGAAAGATTTGAGTTCAAACCAGGCTTCCAAAACTTACTAACTGTGTTATCCTTGGCAAGGTAAGTAACCCTGTTTACCTCAGTTTCCTCATCCGCAAAATGAGGTGGAGCAGGAAAAGGCAAACAATTCCAAAAACTTTGCCAAAAAATATAATTTGTAAAAAGAATTTTTTTAAATCAAATTTGCAATAGATACTAAAGTTGAAAGGTTGCTTAAACTGATATAATAATTAGTATTTTTAAAGTTCCTAGGCTAGAATATAGGGACAAATAAAATGTGTTGTAATATAATAAATAACTGTCACTATTGTATCTCTGTTAAAATATTTTAAGTACAAAATTGAAAATTTGGCTATTATTGTTTTTGTAAAAAATCTCAGTTTTCAGTCAATTACAAGGTCAATATGTATCAAACCATATGACAAAATAACCAAGAAATCTAATGAAATCTTAGATTGCATTAAAAGAATGAGTATCCAACAATATAGATCCAGTAATTCTGCTATAGGTTTCTTCAGTTAGAACATATCTATATAACTGAGGTTATTTTTTTAAATCATCACATTATGAAAGAATATAGATAAGCTGAAAAATATCTAGAGCCAATGTAAATCAATAATCAAGCACTGATTTAGGACCTACTAAGTGCCAGTCATTGTGCTTGACCATGACAAGGACAAAATTATGATTTAGATTCATGTCATGAAAATTTCCATTGATGTGTCCAGAAATGTTTACCCTGGAGAAAAGAAGACTTAAAGGGAATGTGATTGTTCACGAGTCTGAAGAATTGTGCTGGGAAATAGTGATTTAACTATTTCTGTTTGTCCATTAAAAAAAAAAAAACAGAATAAAACAAGATCTAGGAATAATAGGTAAAGATTTAAAAATCAAATTCAGGTTTGTTGTGAGGGAAAAATAAAGAATTTTCATTAGTGTAAAGGATAAGAGAGAATATAAAAGGGAATGAGTTCTCTATCATTTCAGATATTTAAGCAGTCTTTAGATGTAAGATTTAATTGTTTTTCATTAGTAAACATACTTCCAAAACATTCTGGTCTGAGGTATTTAAAACTATTGCCTAATCCTTACTTTCATATTATCTCTACTGCATGCCTTTTTGTGATATTGCTATTTTGATCATGCATATCTCACTTCCTATATGTGGATATACTTCAAAATCCAAATCTAGGTCCTTTGTTGTTACCTCTGAACACAAAATCTCTTGGCACTCACATCATGTATTTTGAGTTTAATTATAGTGCACATACAGTTGAGAGATGTGGCTATTAGAGCCTAGTGTCTCCTGTCTTCAACCCAATATCACTGAATGAGATTTGTTGGAGGTATTTCATAATTACATGTCAAAAGCAGAACTCATTTTATTTCCTCTTCAAAACTTTCTCTCTATTCTTACCTGTTTCTGACATGGGTATCACCATTCTACAGATAATCTGTTACCCAATCTTAGAATCATCCTTAAACTTTATTTCTCTTTCACTTTTCATAGCTGACCAGTTGTCCAATCTCATCAATTTTATATAATGTCTCTTGAATTTGTTATCACTCTCCTACTTGCCCAGCTACCATCATAATTCAGGTCCTCATCATCTCTCACTTGAACAATTATAAGACTATTTATATTAGTCTTCTTCCACAAAACTGATAAATTGATATTCTATACATGCAGTTAAATTTAGATCATTTGGGTGAGAGAAGAAAAAAAAAAAACCTAAATGTACTTGATAACATTGTTGAATGTTTAAAAAGAGTATCAAAGTATACACTGTAGATTTGCAAGTTCATGTGCAATTATCTTTTATAAATTATACTATGTTGTGGAAATGTTTTTTTCCTATAAATTAAAAATGAAATACACTTTAACTAATCACATCATTCCTCTACTCAAAAAATTCAAATGAATTAGCTGGATTGCATAATAAAGATTTGTCCACAAAGTCAGGAAGCTATGAGTTAAAATGTGATCTAAATCAATAAATGACTGTGTGAACTTAGACAAGTCACTTCAGCTTTTCCCTTCAATTCCCTCAAATATAAAACAGGAATACGAAGAGCAGCTAGCTCTAGAGTCTGATGGAATAAAACCACTCGGCACTTCAAAACAGAAAGACAAACTTCAGTCTAACTGGGGTGAAAAGTGTGTTCTGCCCAGCTCAGACAGTATGGAAGAGCCAATAACAAGATCTTAGTCACAATAAAATAGGTATTGAGACTATTGGTTCAGACTCTATAGAGGTGACCATCAATGGGGTAGCCTCCAGTTCCAGATCTGGGACTGGAGACACAAGAGACCTATTATAATTGAGGGAAAGAAAGGAAAGGGACAAGTATGGCAGAAGCTTGATCTCAACAGTTTTGGCTCAAAGAGCAAAATCATTCCTTCAGTTTGGTATAGAAATATATCAAACTTTATTAAAAAGCAGGACAAGAAAAAATAAAGAAAAGGAAGGAATGGATAAAAGGGAGGTCAGAAAAACTATGGAAAAAGTAAGAGAAAGGGGGAGGCCTGACAGAAGATGAATTAGTGTTTATGGTGAGTCAAAACAAAAAGCTATACACTGATAAAGACAGGTTGGAAAAAATACAAGAAAACTATTGAAAAAATAAAACTAAGAATTGATTTTATAGAACAACCAAAAAGTAGATAATCTTAGATTAATTTGATTATGAAAAGGAAAGAAAAAAATCAAATCACCAGCATCAAAAATGAAGAGGGTGGAAGTACATGGACTTTGGAAAGCTTTTCCTTGAATTCTGGATTTCTTTTTTTTTTTAATTTCTTTTTAAAACCTTTTTATTTTAAAAATATATGTAAAGATAGTTTTCAACATTCACTGTTGCAAAATCTTGTGTTGTATTTTTTTTTCTCTCTCTCCCTTTTCAATATCCCTTCTCCTAGAAGGCAAGTAATCGAATATGTTAAACATGTGCAATTCTTCTCTACTCATTTTCACAATTATCATGCTGCACAAGAAAAATCAGAACAAAAAAGGAAAAAAAAATGAGAAAGAAAACAAAAAGGAAGCAAATGGTGAAAGTACTATGTTGTGATCCAGACTTAATTTCCACAGTACTCTTTCTGGGTACAGATAGCTCTTCTCATCACAAAATCATTGGAACTGATCTTAATCACCTCACTGTTGAAAAGAACCACATCCATCAAAACAGATCACCATATAATCATTTTCTTTTTAATGTATAATGTTCTTTTGGTTCTACTCATTTCACCCAGCATCAGTTCATGTAAGTCTTTACAGGCTTTTCAGAAATCATCCAGCTGATTATTTCTTATAGCACAATAATCCATACCATTTATATACCATAAGTTATTTAGCCATCCCCCAACTAATGGGCACCCATTTCCAGTTCCTTGCCACTACTAAAAGGGCTGCCATAAGCATTTTTGTATATGTAGGTTCTTTTCCCTTTTTTATGATCTCTTTAAAATATAGACACAGTAGAGACACTGCTGGATGAAAGATTATGTATGCACAGTTTGATAAGAGCTCTGGATTTTTAAACCCTGCATTTCCCTATCTGCTCTTTGTGGAAATCCCTTCATCTCTTCTGTTCTTCTGGGATATAGTCCTTTTTTCACCTCTGACTACCTGGCACCAAAGCATCTCATATTTCCAGGCCTAACAAGACCTAACCATTCAGGTGGTACTACCAAGTATTTACTTATTTCTAATCTCCTGATACAGGGTATCCATAACCCCAAAACTTCAGAGTTTTTTGGGAACAAGACACAAGCAGCTTGTATCAAGGAGCAGCTTATGAACCCTTCCCAGGTACACATACAACTTGGGAACAAGCATAGAGACAAATTGGAAAAAACACCCACAAATAGCGATCCTTTGCAGCTGCACTGTTCCACATGAAAGCTTCTCACCTGGCTCTTTTTCTTACTTTCATGGACGACCAGTTCTGCAAGCATCAGTATAATGAGCCAGCCTGATATTCTAGCCTGAAAGAACTGCTTCTTTCTGCTTTTATCTGTGGCCTGCAGGCTGTCTCAAAATCAGAAGGATGCTATAGCAATAGGAGTTGAGAATATTGCCTGTAGCTACTGCTTGTTATCATACAGCTAAGATATATTTGGCTTCCTTGAGGTGGTAGCATAACTGGGTTCCTGCTACTACACTTTCTCTTCTCTATTCTCCAAGAATCCATACACCCTTATGAGACTCAATTTCATCATTTTTATCTAGTCCTCACACATCTTTACTGACTTCTTTGTTTACCTGTATATCTTTTTTTTTTAGGATTTGACCTTTTCCCCATTAAGTAACTCATGGAAACAGTAACCGTAATGCTTCCATTTTCAAGGATAGTCTGAATTTTAAATATTCTTACCCAAGAATAAAGCACAGGAAAACATATTTTAGTCCACATTTCTAATTGAATATCATCATTAGACATGTGCATTGGAGAATCCAGAGGGAAGAAATCCACTGAGATTCATATTCATAACTTCAATTGTTGTTAGTATCTTTCTACAATATACTACAAAGGGGACAGGATTGATCTCTTTTTTTCTTCTGTTTTAAAGTGATATGGGAAAACGTTAGCCAAGAATCTCCAATTATCTCCCTCATTGTTATATAAAATATAAAATCTATTTGGAAATGAACATTACTAAAATGTCTAGAACACTCTTTTAATGTTTTAACATTTTGAAGTAAAAAGACAAACTTTATAAAATGCCAAAGTCATTCATTTTATTCTAATTGCTGTTTCCTTCCTTTTCCTCTTCTGCCCTCTTTTTCTCCTACTTTCCTACTTCCTTTCTTTTTTCTTTCTTTTTTTTAAACAGATTTTGTAATAAGGGCTAAGAGAGTGCAATTAATTCTATAACTTTTTCAAAAAATCAGGTTGAAATTTATTTGTATCATCAATACTAAGCATTGAAAATAACCTAAATCAATTTGACTACAAGGGTTAAGGCATAATTTTGTTTCCAGTAGATAATTTGCCAATTTAACAAAAAATAAAACAATTAGAGAAGTAATGCAGTGAGAAGAGATTGTAGTTTAAATCTCTTTTCTGTCATGTAATGCCTGTGTGATTTGGGGAAAAAGAGATAAGCTTTGTTTTCCCATATTTAAAACAAAACAAAACAAAAAACAGATATGATATTTTCTTTACCTATTTCACAAAATTGCTGCAAGAGTTAAATGGGCTAATGTGCATGTTTTGTAAAGTGTTGTCCATTGTATCAGTCTTTTTATCCTCTATTCACCACTTACCTAATAAATATTTTATGTGGAAAGATCTCATTATTTGGGGACAACACCATTTTCTGATAAGCTTATTTCATAACCTCCTTTAGTAACTAGTCAGAATAGGGGACTCAAAAACTCCCAAGTGGCAAAAGTAATAAATAATTAGTTTGTTTTTGGCTTCTCTTCTTCCTATTTCTTGCTCCAGATAGAATCATGCTTTTATCACATCCTACTTTGTTGAAGCATTTTGTTTGACAAAGTGCAGGAATAAGTGAGAGTGAGAAATGGGTCATTGACTTCTTTCTCACTAATAAAATCCCAGTAGCACTCTACTCAGAGCAGTCAACAGATAGAAACACACACACACACACACACACACACACACACACACACACACACATCTGAAAGGCTAAGGCCCATTTCTCCTTCCTCACAGTTTTTCTACAGGCAAATAGAGTAGAAAGAGAGGACAATGAAAATATAATGCATTATAATGACATATTAAATGGAAGCAAATATTTCTGGAATACTTTAAAAAATGAGTCCTTTATGACTTTTCACACTTGTGTGTCATTGAAGCAAATAATCAAACCTGAGTATAAACTAACTCTAGTAGCAAAGTATCATTAAGAGAAGAATGTGGGCCTTAGAAGGGTTCTGATCTCCTGATCATGGCATATAGCTTTTTGTGTGTGTGTGACCTTGAATAGACTATTTCATGTTCTGAATTTGCTTCTGTTCAGCAGGAAAATTAAGCTAAGCAGGGCCACAGTGCTAAACAGATGCTACCTCTGAGTTGAATTGTCCTAAGCAAATTATAAAATAATAATTAATAACCAACAGACATTGCATAACAATTATGCAGGCATACCCATTTTCACTGCACATAAACAAAATCAATTTTCATTAAATATGCTAATGTCACCCAGAATCATTATCAAAGCACTGGCAATAACTGACTAAGGCATTATGCCTTATTTTCCAAATAAGCTATATCATTTTTCATTATTTGTTTTGATCATCTTCAATATGGCTCATCTTAATTGTGTTGAGTATCAGGTGCATTTGTGTTGCTAAAGGAACAAAAATAACAGTCTGATAATACACCCTTTACATGTCATGCTGAGCAATTATTTCATATGGCTGCTCAGTGGGAAGCATTTTAGCAGTAACACACAAATGTAATTTCAGTTTCAATCCAAATAGAAAGAAGAGAGAGAGAGAAACAAAAAGGAGAGAGAGAGAAAGAGAGAGAGAGAGAGAGAGAGAGAGTAAGAGAGAGAGAGAGAGAGAGAAAGAGAGAAAGAGAGAAAGAGAGAGAGCAAGAGAGAGAGAGAGAATTATAAAAAATGGTCTAGTAAGCATCTTTTTACTAAATTGAATGATGCAAAATGTTTATATTTATTACATAATAGTACAGCAATTCATGGCAGAAAACATTTTACAGTGATTTTGAATAAATCTTTCCATTTCACTGTTTTTAGAAACCAAGATAATCATGATTTTAACAGTTTACATAATAGTTGAAATGCCTTTTTCTATTACTTTATTTTTTAAAATTGAGCTATTTTAAACAAAATATTTAACAGATAAGAAATAAATCATGCTTTTCCCCTTGATTTTGTTGACAAAAAGAAGATAAATGACTTTACTTGGGTGAAAATCCCATTATATTTACATAGATATGTACATCTAAACATTAAAGACATTTAAGGAGGAAGTGTTTTTTGTTGTTAGAATTATCCTCTACAGCTCATTTTTTAATTCATGAAACTTCTTTAATAATTAAAATAATTTTATTTTTTAAACAATAATCTTCTTCTGGAAAAACTATGGTTATGGAAAATCAATTAGAATAATTAAAATAATCAACAAATGCAAAGGACAATAGAAAAAATAAAATGGTGTATGTGAAAAGACATAACATATTACTGTGGTGAGCTTTTTCTTCTCAAAACGCAGCCAGGTGATAAAAGTTCAGATCTTTTATTGTTTCCAATATAGCCCGGTTAGCTTAGAGGCCTATCTCTCTGCTTGGTTCCAAGAGCTCTCTCCAAATGTCTTTAAATCCAAAGGTCTGGTCCTTCAGCCTCTGCCTCTGCTTTCTTCAGCCTCCCCAGCTCCAGTCTTCATGTCATTCCGGTGAAATCTCGACTTGTAGCGTCTTCCTCTCTAGAGCCTCTTCGACTGGCCCATTGGCCTATTTATGCTCCTTCCAGAGAGAGGGATTATGGGTAGTTCTACTTAGTACCTTGTTTCAGGTTCTGCCCAAAACATCTTCTTGTAAGATTAGATCAACTCTAATTACTTAGCAGTTAGTAAGGATTCCAACATCTCCCCCTTTCTTTTGTTTTAAAACATAGGGGGTTTCTGAGGGGATACACATAAATCCATCAATATGGGCCAGAACTTTGTAACAGATATACATGGTATACATAAATCCATCAATATGGGAGGCATTATACATAATTTACATAAGCACATAGCAATATAACACAGGCTGGTAGTAATGTAACAAATAACAAGAATCAATCTGAAAATTTACACATGTCCATAAGTCCTAGAAATAGTCCATAAGCAATCCATTGTCCATTAGTTCATGTGCCAGGAATCTAATAATTCCTGTAAGCTCTGAAGTACTGCAAAAAGTCTCATCAACAATTTTTCATCTCAGGGAATCCAGTGATTCTTGCTGGTTTTTCAGGAACTGAAAGCTGAAGATTTTAAAGTTCTTTTGACAGTCTCATTGTTAGCCATCTGATTCCTTTTCCACCTGTGGAAATATAAGCAGATCCTCTTCCCCAAGCAGTTAACCTATCTAATTCTCTTCTATTTACCACTTTTGGGATTTCTCCTCATCATCTGGTAATTACATTGGAGCTGTTTGCATTGGATATTGTCTTGTTGTCTTAAAAGGCCTGTATTCGTCCCAACTGTAATCCTGATTGCTTTTCTGTTGGTTGATGACATCAGAGTTCTGAATTTCTAAAGTCTCTCTGGGTGTAA
Organism: Antechinus flavipes; assembly: GCF_016432865.1. NCBI lineage: Eukaryota > Metazoa > Chordata > Mammalia > Dasyuromorphia > Dasyuridae > Antechinus > Antechinus flavipes. Next base: position 414,246,204 of record NC_067398.1, read on the forward strand.
CCTCAGCTGCTATCATGCCCCACCTGTCCTTTGATTGATACTTTAGAGCTGGGCCCTGCCTCTCATTCCTCTGGGTCAATATACATTTAGAGGCCCAGTGAAAGCCTTGGTTACATTTTGGACATGGGGTTTTGGGTTTTCTCTCACCCTGTCTTCTCATTGTATCTCTGTATCTACATTGGGCTCTTAGATGTCCAATTTTTCCGCATTGAAAACATCGACGAGTTTCTCTAGAATTCCTCTGCCAAGAAGGACCTTGTCTTTCCATGTTCATCATAGTCTGGGCATAATAAGCATTTGTGCCCACTGTGGCACAGTGTCTTATAATTTCCTCTAAAGGAGCATCTTTGTCTAGCCCCCATATAATTCTCTTGCAAATCTCATTGGCATTTTCTTTAGCCAAATGTCTAGTCATTATTTCTGTTGCTGCATTGTCTCCAATGGTTCTTATTACAGCTGTTTGTAAACGTCCCACAAAATCTGCAAAAGGTTCATTGGGACCTTGCTCTATTTTTGTGAAAACATTATTTCCATCTTTCTGTCCAGGGAGAGAATTCCAAGCTTTTATTGCAGCCTTAGAAATTTGCTCATACACTGTTATGGGATAATAAATCTGTTCTGAACTCTCTGCATACTGACCTTCACCAGTTAGTTGGTCAAAAGCAACTTGTACAATAGCTCCTGTTTGCCTATTGCGTTGGGCTTGAATCCTACATAATTCATGAAACTCCGAAAGCCACAATAAATTTTGTCCCGGTTCTAGACAAGTTTTCGTTATGGATTTCCAGTCATTCGGGGTTAGGATTTCATAAGATAAATTATCCAGTAACATCTTCACATAAGATGATGTAGCCCCATAAAGAGTGCAACCCTTTTTCAAATCTTTAATTTTTTCCAAATTAAAAGGAGTGTATCTTCTCCCTTTTTGACCTGAGGAGTTGAGCTCTTCAATCACAGGATATGTATTTATAAAATCAGATATATCTTCTCCTCCATTTTTTGCCTTAATGAATGCTTTTTCTAATCTTGTTAAATTCTGCTTTACAGGAGAAGCTGACTGTGTTTCTGTCTCTCTCCCTCCCCCTTGTTCCACCCATGAAGGGTTAATTGCGGGGGGAGGGTCATGAGATGTGGAATCACCTAATTCCTCCTGCTGTGAAGTATCATACTCAGAATTGTAATTAACTCCATTCTCATCTGATTCGTCCTCCTTTTCACCTAGTAAAGTTGGCAATTCTTCCTCTTGTACTTTCCTTTTCATCATTCTATCACTTAAATAACTTCTTATAGCCAATTGTATTACATTATATGTATTAATTATTGAGTTAGGCCCATTTTTATCATAGAATTGACAAAGATCCTCTCCAACCAATTTCCATTCATTTAGGTCTAATTCCTTATCAAGAGAGAAACAAGGACATATGTCCTTTACAGTTTGTAAAAGTTCAGTGATTTGCTGTAAACTTATAATTAAACCTTGGCTTTCCATAATTTTAACAATGCTCTCTAAACATTTTCCTTGAACAGAAACAGGCTGTTTTCTAAATATCTGTCCCATCTTAGCTGAAATTTTACTTTACCTTTTCTAACAAAATTTCTTTGTTGCACTCACCCTAATTTCTGGGTTGAAGTCTTTTCCACTGGATCAGGATCAGAGGCTTTTCCACTTGAATCAGGATCGGAGCTTTTCCACTGAAATCCACTGAGGGGGTCTGTTAGCCCCACGTTCAGGGCGCCAAAATGTGGTGAGCTTTTTCTTCTCAAAACGCAGCCAGGTGATAAAAGTTCAGATCTTTTATTGTTTCCAATATAGCCCGGTTAGCTTAGAGGCCTATCTCTCTGCTTGGTTCCAAGAGCTCTCTCCAAATGTCTTTAAATCCAAAGGTCTGGTCCTTCAGCCTCTGCCTCTGCTTTCTTCAGCCTCCCCAGCTCCAGTCTTCATGTCATTCCGGTGAAATCTCGACTTGTAGCGTCTTCCTCTCTAGAGCCTCTTCGACTGGCCCATTGGCCTATTTATGCTCCTTCCAGAGAGAGGGATTATGGGTAGTTCTACTTAGTACCTTGTTTCAGGTTCTGCCCAAAACATCTTCTTGTAAGATTAGATCATCTTCAATATGGCTCATCTTAATTGTGTTGAGTATCAGGTGCATTTGTGTTGCTAAAGGAACAAAAATAACAGTCTGATAATACACCCTTTACATGTCATGCTGAGCAATTATTTCATATGGCTGCTCAGTGGGAAGCATTTTAGCAGTAACACACAAATGTAATTTCAGTTTCAATCCAAATAGAAAGAAGAGAGAGAGAAAGAGAGAGAGAGAGAGAGAGAAAGAGAGAGAGAGAGAGAGAGAAAGAGAGAGAGAGAAAGAGAGAGAGAGAGAGAGAAAGAGAGAGAGAGAGAGAGAGAGAGAGAGAGAGAGAGAGAGAGAATTATAAAAAATGGTCTAGTAAGCATCTTTTTACTAAATTGAATGATGCAAAATGTTTATATTTATTACATAATAGTACAGCAATTCATGGCAGAAAACATTTTACAGTAATTTTGAATAAATCTTTCCATTTCACTGTTTTTAGAAACCAAGATAATCATGATTTTAACAGTTTACATAATAGTTGAAATGCCTTTTTCTATTACTTTATTTTTTAAAATTGAGCTATTTTAAACAAAATATTTAACAGATAAGAAATAAATCATGCTTTTCCCCTTGATTTTGTTGACAAAAAGAAGATAAATGACTTTACTTGGGTGAAAATCCCATTATATTTACATAGATATGTACATCTAAACATTAAAGACATTTAAGGAGGAAGTGTTTTTTGTTGTTAGAATTATCCTCTACAGCTCATTTTTTAATTCATGAAACTTCTTTAATAATTAAAATAATTTTATTTTTTAAACAATAATCTTCTTCTGGAAAAACTATAGTTATGGAAAATCAATTAGAATAATTAAAATAATCAACAAATGCAAAGGACAATAGAAAAAATAAAATGGTGTATATGAAAAGACATAACATATTACAACTGGGGGCTTGTGTCAGAGAACTGGTAAAAATATATATATATATCATTCAAGACTTAAATAACAAGGAAGAAAAATGAATAAAAGCTAGCCAGATCTTTTTAGCTTAAAAATTTGATTTAGGGCAGATTTGCTTATAAATACAATCTTTACCTCAGTTTCTTATGTTTAGCCAATCCCAGATAGTCAGATCATTGTTCATGTAGAGGATGCTGCTACTCAGCCTATTATTTATATAATTTAATGGTTAAACAAGGCCTTTTTTGTTTCATTTTCACATACTTTGCTTCTCTATTATCTATCTGTATGTCCTTCCAACACCTAACTCTCTATCAGGGAACATTAAAACAATGATAATTAAGATTTCTACTAGGTGAAATATGACAATTTACTGTCCTATGTATGACTCTACTCATAAGACTGGAGGTCAGGAGAAAAGTTAAGGCTGTATAAATAAATTTGAGAATATTTGAATAAGTGCCAGCTTATGAACTCTGCAAATAAATAGGGTATCTTGAGAAGAGCAGTGGGCCCAAGAAAAAGCTTTTCTTGACTTCAGTTGGCAGACAAAGCTTGTGATACTGATAAGATTGCAATACTCCCTGAGACAATCTGAGAAAGGCACTGATGGAAATCAGCAAAACCTCTATAGAGTTCTTGGGGAACCAGATTTTACTGTATCTAATAAGACAACCAAATTGTGATGTCAAATTCCTGAAGTTAAGGTATGCACAAGAAAGTGTGGGACCATGGTACAGAAGTTGTTTTATAACTTCTGTCCTAGCTATATCTTGTCAATATGTGTATGTATTAATATTAGTAAAAGTTAATAAATATTAAATTCTTGATTGCTATTAGGTAGTAATCCTTAGATAGCAAGGAGGAAAACTCATTATCAACAGCATTAAAAGTCTCAAACCTTTTGTGCTAGTCCTAAAACTTTAGGGAAATCCTAACAATTGACTTAAGGATCTAACTTGCCAGTTGCTAAGTGCAACTTAAGTGTGCTCAGAAGGCGTGATACAATAAGATGATATACAAATAAGGCTCTGAACATCATTTGACAATACTTAGGAGTTGCAATTTATTCTAAAATGGAATTTTGCCTTCAATTAAATTGGTGCTATAGAATCTTAAGTGTTTGAAAAATGATATATAATTTTAAATCCTGAATTGAATTGTAAGTATTTAGGAAAAAAATTTTTTTTTGCCCAGTGAATTCTACTCACTATAACTTCACTTTGCCAATCTTTGTCATTGCTACCTACTATTTGAAAGAATGAAAAACAGTCTTTTCTATGAGTCTCTAGGCAATTATACAGAACCTCTCAATTACGGTATTTACACAGCACAGCAAAGTCAACCACCTGCTTTAAGAGCCATTATTCCCTCTATTAATTTTTGTGTTCTACACCAGGCTTCCTCTTTTTACAGTCACTGAGATCTATTTTCTTTTATTTTTAACTGTGGAGTTGTTCTTCTAATCCAAAGGTTTAATTACAGTTATACAAAATCACTAGTGTTAACTCCTTATATGGAGAGAAAGGCAGATATGCAACTACAAGTATTCATAAATTTAAAATTCATTAATTAATGTGATGGTGCTCAGTTCTTCAATGCAGACTTCAAAGAAAATTGGAAAGCACAAAAGCTAACTAAATTTAAAAATGAAATCAAACATACCTCAATAATTATTACAAAATAGTTGGGAAGAATTATGACATGGTCTTCTTCTCTATTAAAATCTTATTCCAGTGCTTTGTTATCTTGTTGAGGTACCTGCTTACTGAAAGAATTCTGATGTATGTAAGCAGTGCCTTCAATCTCAGAATTGAAAAATATGTCTAATTTTAATTGAGTTACAGGGATGCTAAGACTAATTTGGGGAGTTCCAGTGCATCTATCCCAGTTCCATGCCTAATTTTACATCCTTTGGAATGATCAGAGTTAAATAAGAGAATCTACCTTTATAATGATAAAAGAAAAACCAAATACCCTGCTCTTCATCAGATTGTTTTATATTTCAGTGCTGCAATGTTGGCTCTCAATATGAGTTTGGGTATTTCTTAAGTGATAATTTCTTCTTCCCATTTTAAGCAATAAGCATTTCTACAAAAGAGTGACTATGTGGGAAACCAGCATCCAAACTAGACGGCAGGTGGGAGAGTGGGAAGGAGGGTGGAGGTGGGGAGGAAAGAAAGTCATTACATGCATAAAAAATGACTCAAGAGTTATTACTTAAAGTTGGCTAAAGACTGGCATGACTTTCTTCACCTGATTCCAAGATGGAGTGATGATTTAGTACTTCCTCCAGGATGACATTTAAGCTTCTCCTTTTAGAGAGAAAAAAAATCACTGCTCTAAAGTGTATTAGAGATATTCCTTCTTTTACTGGAGTTCTAATCAATCAACAATCAGCCAAAAAAAATTAATAAGTGTTTATTGTATGCTAATCCTATGCTAAGGACTAGGAATATAAATACAAACAAGAAATGAATATGGCTGAAGAAAATGAGTTTAAAAAAAACTGAAAGGAAAGGAGGTAGGAGAGTATGTAGAATAGGAAAGAACATAATCAAAGAGTCCATATTGTAGCCTGTTGAAAAAAATGAAGAGGACTAGATTTGGCTTTTTTTTAATGTAGTTTTTGGGAAGGAGCCAATTGATCAGAGGGATAGGCCATAAAAAGTACTTACAAGGCATAAATTCCAGTTCTGAAATAATCTTCCAAGATAAAGACTTTTGGGAGGCATGATGAAGACTGGATTGAAATCATCATTGCTGGGACTACTGTGTCTTCTTAAGCTGCTAAATTTCTACTATTGTCATGAGTTTATAGAAAGTTTTTATCTATTCCCTCTACTTCCCTGATCTATGTTTTGTGACCTTTGAGTGCAGTAATTGTTTAAGGCAAAGTGACAATATAGGTTTGAAATGTTTCTTCTCTTACTTGAAGATAGCTAACAAAGGGAATATGTACTCTAGGGGTATTTGGGCCCAAATGGAAATATCTATGAAGTTTTATTTAGGAAACTGAAAGGATGGTCTTGATTGAATTGAGTGAAAATAATAAGTAATGAAAATACACAGAGGCAATTAATATGGATTGCAGTCAACAGGCAATTCTGCCTCAAATTGACTGACAAGTGCCAACAAGACTATGGTCCTGAGATACTTTTTCAAGTAAGGATCAAAAGAACAAAATTTTCTATTTGGCATATCCTCTCTCTTTGTTTCTCTGTTTCTTTCTCTGTCTACACACACACACACACACATACACATGCACACATGTATAAACACACCTATGTGTATATTAATACAAATTTTATAATGGAAATGTTAACAAGGGGAGAATGCTGTTTTTAACAGTAATACATAAATGTGTGTATATATATATATATGTATATATATATATATATTACAAAATAATCGATATCAATTCCTTAATATTTTATAGATGAATTATTTAACTTGAAATTCAAAATTCAAAAGAATGAACATATATTATATACATACATATATATGTTATACATCAAATAAAAAGAGCCATAGAAACTATTAACTAGATATTTTAAGTGTTAATTTTAAGAGCTATATTTTAATGAATTTTATAATTCTTTTTGAATATAAAAAGAATACTATATTATATTTTTATACTTGAATATCTAAAAAATATTGAAGCCATAGTATAGTTTAGAAGGGTTCAAAGTGCTATGGGATGGTGGAGGTCTGCTTCCACTCAAAACAATAGTTCATGATTTCCCATTGATATGTTTATCTTTTCTCAAATTAGCCAGAAGACACAAAGAGAGCAAAGCAAAATTGAGAATACTATAGTAAGAAAAGTTTGGATAGAACATTCTTTCATAAACATGAAGTATATTCTGCCACAGAAATATAAAATGAAGTTGGGGAAAATTGGGGAAATGATTCACATGTAGGGAGCACAAAAGATCAGGGTACTCCTCTGATTCTGGAGAATAAATTATGCTTTCTGGTGATGTCACTGAGTTTCTCTTTCTGAACCTGTTTTTTTAAGCACTTATTAAGTTTTTGATAATCATGTTATTCTAGAATAGAAGAATTAACTTATGAATTTTTCTGTGCAGCAAACTTCCTGTGACTGGTCTTCAAAATTGCTTTCTGACCATCTTAGGATCTAATCAAATAAAGTATAAGGAAGGACAAAAGAACCTGACCAATGATATAGGATATCAATGAAGAAAATTCTCTGGTGAGAAAATTTTCTTTAAAAATGAAGATTAGCATATTCTCTAAAATTTATAAACTTAGAGAATTATCCAGAGATTTGAGAGGTTAGATGACTTAGCTAACCAAAATCATCCAGTCAATATATGTTAGAGGAGGAATTTGAATCCAAATTTTCTTGACTCTGTGGTCAGATGTCTATTCATCTATTTTTCTAAATGCATAGTGTCCAATAGAAAATCTCCCTAATCATAGAAAATTGATAGCTCTTTTGTAATCTCCAGACCTAACTTCTGTGGATCAGTAGATAAAATAATTTAAGTCAAATAGAAGAAGGAGATAATGTAATTGTTTTCCATGGATCAAATTCACAATTCTTTCTTATTACATATACTTGTCAACATAAAAGTCCACTTTCTTTAGAAATTTATCTTAGTAATAAAAATGCTTTGTTGTTATCTTACCATTAAAACTTGCAATAAGATCTGGCAGGAACTCTAGAGATTTAATATTTTGTTATTTGACTATCAGTACAACAGTGTAGCACTGAGTACCTCTGTGTGTTTGCACACTCAGAGAAAACAATTCCAGATTGGATGAATCTGATAGATCAATATACACTGAATAATAGTCTGCAAGCACATGATTATGTGTTAATTTTTATTCCCCACTAGTAAAAATAATTTTAAAAGCCTCTATTGTCCTTTGTTTATGTCAATATACTGCTTTTACTGGGTATGATTTCTTTATATCATCTTAGATCTTCAATGATTTTTATCTGCTGGTAGTAGTTCTGTTACATTCTGAGCATCTCCACTGGGCCTGAATTTACTCAGCTCAATTCAATTGAACCTACTACTGTTTACGCTTATCTGTTGCTGGCTGCTATAATTTCCGGGAATGTAGAAGCTAGAAAGCTTTTACTTGCACATGAAGGCTGAAATTTTTTGTGTATTTTTGAGAGCTTAAAAAAGAATTATTCCATCCAAACAAAAATCATCAGAATGTAGCAGTGCCACTATTGGGTCTGTATTCCAAAGAAATCATAAAGGAGGGAAAAGGACCCACATGTGCAAAATGCTTATAGACAAGCTTGTTTTGTGATAGCAAAGAATTAGAAAATGAGTAGATGCCCATCAATTAGAGAATGTTTGAATAAACTATGATATGTGGAAACAATGTAATATTATTATTCTATAAAAACAATGATGAACAAGCTGAATCATTTTATTTACACAATATTTACACAAACTGATGCTGATAAGCAGATTCAGGAATATATTATACACAATAACATCAAGTTTGTGAAATAATCAATTATGACATACTCAGTTCTTCTCAGCAGTTCAATGATCCAATGCAATTCCAATAAACTTTGGATGGAAAATGTCATTTGCATCCAGAAAGAGAATTATGGAAACTAAATGTGAATCAACACATGCTATGTTCACTTTTTTTCTTTTTCTTCTTTTTTCTTCTTAATTATTCTCTTGTGATTTTTACCTTTTTTTCTGATTTTTCTTTCCCAACATGATTCATAAGGACATATGTAAAAAAAGAATGTACATGTATAACCAAATAAACTAATTAATTAATAGCATTAAAAAAGAAAATATCTATGTTTCCCTGCTAAGATTGTCTCTTCTCTTCTCTTCTCTTTGTGTGTATAGATAGATAGATAGATAGATAGAGATAGAGATAGATACGACAAAAAAAAAACCAGATTCTTCAAGGTTCATTATCTTGAAGATGTGTGTGTATCTGTGTGTGTGTGTGTGTGTGTGTGTGTATGTGTCTATGTGGATGTGAATATGTATATATGTGAATGTATATATGTGTGTGTATATTTTCCAGAAAAGGAAATGGAATTGGATGCTAATTGATTTTCTCATTTGTATAAATTTATTTATATTTATATAAATTTATATAAATCAGATATATCTCAAAAAACAACCATTAGCAGAATGAATATTAATCTGAAAATTATGGTATATATATATATATATATATATATATATATATATACACATATATATATGTGTGTGTGTGTGTGTGTGTGTGTGTGTGTGTGTGTATACACATATATACATTTATATTTATATATGCACATACACACTCATAAAGTCTTATTGTGTATAGTCCATATATGTATATGTGTGTATAATTTTTTTATTTATTTGTGTCTACAACATGTTGTTTGCAAGAAACACATTTGAAACAGAAAGGTAAAAGGCTGAAGAGAATTTAGTATTCTTCAGCCAAAGCAAAAAAAAGTAGGGGAGCAATTCTGATTTTAGATAAAGCAAAAGTAAAACTAGATCTAAGTAAAAACGATAAGGAAGGAAACTACTTCTTGTTAAAAGATACCATAGACAATTAAATAGTATCAATATTAAATGTATATGCACCAAGTGATAGAGCATCCAAATTCTTTAAAAAGATGTTAAGCCAGTTACAGGAAGAAATACACAGCAAAACTATACTAGTGGGGGACATCAATCTCCTCCTCTCAGAGTTAGATAAATCTAACTACAAAATAAGCAAGGAAGAAACTAGGGAGGTTAATAGGATCTTTGAAAACTTAGATGTGATAGACCTCTAGAGAAAATTCAATACTGACAGAAAAGAATATAACTTTTTCTCACAGCACATGACACCTATACAAAAATTGACCATGTCTTAGGGCATAAAAACCCAAGTTGCTCTTAGTTTCTGTGAAATCCCTGATTTTTTTTTTCTTTGTGTCCCTAAATCATCTAGATGCTTCACCCAACAGAACTTCATAGTACTTGAGTGGAGGATGGAAGATGGATGATGAATGTCCCCTCATTTCCATAATGGCCTCAGTTTCATTTGCAAGTAAGTCTACTAGAAAAGAATTATAGAGTAAGGAGCAGCCAGGGATATTTGTCTTGTTTTCTATTTTATATTCCTGGATTCACATTTGCCAGTAACAAAATCCGGGATGTTTATTCCATGTTGATCTCAATACCAATCTTGCTTTGACCCTATAATCAGTAAGTTAGATTGCATTATTTTCTAGGTCCCTTTTATTTCAAATATCTATTATTTGAATTTTCTTGTAATTTTAAAAGAGAATTTGTAGTATATAGTTGCTTTTAATTATTTTTTTTGGTTTGCTTTGATTTGCTACTTTGCATTTTATATGTGAATTAATAGTTTGGGACAAAAGGGAATTATGACTTTGCTAAAGTGTTGAGACCAGGAGTTTATTTACCACTTTAAGAGATAGTAACATAATTAAACAAATATGGAGGTACCATAATTTTAAGATTAATATTCATTCTGGTAATGGTTGGTCTTTTGAGATATATCTGATTTATATAAATGAGAAAATCAATTAGCATCCAATTCCCTTTCCTCTTCTGAAAAACACACACACATACATACATACATACATACATATATATACACGTATATATATATATATATATATATATATATATATATATATATATATATAATTCACATATATACATATTCACATGCACACACGCATAATGGACCTTGAAGAATCTGTTGTTGTTGTTGTTGTTGTTGTTTTTTGTCCTCTCTATCCCCCAAAAACATTATATTAGGGTATAATTGTTAAGGAGGTGCTCTAGACAAATTAAGTTAATTTCTAATTAAGTTTAGATTTTATCATATGTTCTATATAATATTTATCACTCACAGAGCATTTTGAAAATTTCAATTAAACGTAATAATCATGACATTCCTGGAGCCCAACTATTTTAGTGAATAGAGATAGAACTGCTTAATGATTTTCAATCTACTTCTTTTAAGTGTTCAGATTTGTTTGTTTTCTTTATCATAATTACTTTATGCTTATCCTTGCAAATTCTATAAAGGAATAATCATTTTTAGTTAATGGTAAATAGTCAATGGCCTATGTTTTTTTGGAAAGAATGAAAACAAATATAATGAAGAAACCAACTTGAAACAATTGTGGAATTAAATTATATTTAGCTGACAGAAACTGAATAAGCAAAGTGAGAAATTATTGTAAACCACAAACATAACCCAATCTAAAATCTTCCAAATATTAATATTATACTGATTGGGGACTGCCTAAGGCAAACTTTTTTTTTTTCACATAGCCCCAACAACATTATATGTGTGTCTATAATGAGAAGTTTGAACATTTCAATAAATTTACAATCTTTTGAAACTAGGTAGCAAAAAAGATGCCTTGCTTTCTAGACAAGTGAGAATTAGTTTTTATTTGGAGGAGGGGTACAGATTTTCTGAAATAAATGAGCAGTATTGTATTGTTCTCAGCCTTAAATCATTTTCAGCCACTGATAGTCTGGACACAAGGGGGCACTGAAAAGTCACAAATTAAATTTGTTCCTCTTCAACTTAAAAAATTTTGTATGGAACTGTTACTTCATATAAAAATAAGTAAAGAAAGAATAGACATTTTTTGATAAAGGCACAAAGTTAAATTTGATAATGTCTGCTGCTTAGAATGCTCTTTTAGCTCTTCATTGAACTGAACTTGATATATAAAATCTACATGGTAGAAACAACATATCTAGGACTACAAAGGGCTTTAAAACATCCATACTTTTGAAAATAAAAGCTACTTGTAAGAGAGAATTTTAGTAACTACAAAATAAAAAGAACAGAAATTTAAGTTGTGGTGTTGGAAAAAAGAGGTGATTTGATTCTATTTCTACAGTCAGTGGAGGGAGTGGGTGGGAATAGGACAATAACAAACACCTCCTGATTTGAATTACCTGTAAAAACAGGTAATTTCTGAGGATGTGTTTAGCTATGAGTAGAGTATATCAACATCAAAAAAATCAAAGTATTTTCCTACTATTGTTTCCTATAATCTCTGATTGAATTGAAAAACATGTCTAGCTGTGGAACTTCTGAACAAATCTTTGTCAACTGTAAATCAGAAAACTTCAATTCAATGACGACTAAAGGAATACTATTAAGGTAGAAATCAGCATAAACTGTAGTTCTTGCTTGGTTATTTAGTCAGTTTGCAATTTGACTTCCCTTGATATTGTTCATTGCTCTGGCCTTTCAAATTTTTATGTATGAAATGATAGTTGAACTAGAGGATCTCTAAGATCCATTCTACTACTAATTCTATATTCTATTTATGCACTATATAATGCTTAGCACTCAAAGTTTAGCTTTCTATAATTTGAAAATATCAGGGAAGTCTCCAGATATGTTCATCAATAAAGACAGGGGTTTTTTGATAGGATACAATTAGATCTTCAATCTTAATAATTTTCAGATTGCCACATCTTACCACCATAGGTGTTAGGGAATTTCAGGAAATAAATCAGCAGAATATACCTTAGTCAAAACCTCAATATTTGAAGAACCTATGAAATTTGCTTATTCACTCAGATAAAGTTGTAGATGCAAAATACTTGTTTTCAAGGACAAAGAAAGTTCAGTTAGACATTTTAAATACCAAAGCAGGTCCATCAAGTTATAATTGTTCTAATTAACACTTTCAAATTCCCTCACACTCTATTTCCAATTCCTTGGTGCTCAGAAAGGTGAGAAATATCTTTCTTCCTTTATGAAATATCTTTTTGCCTTCAAGAAAAGTATGTATTTTCCCTCTGATACATTAAACCAAATGCTGATAGCAATGGGGAGGATGGTGTAATGCCAGCTGTGAAACATACCAACAGACTCAGATTAGCAATGAAGGTCTCTGCCAGCTGTTCATTATTATGGTATAAAACAAAGATAAGAGGCTTAGACATAAGATGACTTATTTCTAGCCCTGTTTCTACCAGTAATTAGTTATATGACCTTGAAAACTTATTTAACTACTCTGGGCCACAAGCTACTCATTTAAATAATTTGATGAGATGATGATGAAGGTATCTCACAGTTCTAACATTATATGATTTTTCTCATTATTTCCTGAACAAATCTTATTATTATCAAGTCATGTCATACTCAACATAAATTTCCATCTACAGTAAGACAGTTTAGCTGAAGTTGCCTGATATCCTTAAGAAGAAATTGGAAGCAGCATGTGTCAAGGAAATCAAACAATTGATATGATCTCCTCTAAGGCCCACTTGAAGAAAGCCCAAGGGAAATAGCAGATAGAGACATAGGGACTCTGATTCAAAGGTACATCCCAGACCACTGGCTAGTCCTACTTTTGAGAGAAAACTCTATATGCATCATTTAGAGAATTAATCATTATGAGATCTGTCAAGGGCTTCCTAACACCACAACTATTGAAGCTTTAGAATAAAGCTTCATTTAAATAAATGAATTAAACTTTATTTAGAATAAAAATTTAGAATTAAAAAAAAAGTTCTCACTATCCAATTCCTTGACATTCTCAAGTCATTCAACAACATAAATCAATGTGACTTTGGGTAAGATTCATTACTATCTTCTTTATTTCTATAGCCTTTAGGTCCTTAGACCATAAAACTTTTCCAACTAAATTTTCTCTAAAACCTCTTCCATGAGCAATCTCCTTTTAATAAATTGCAAACATCTTGAATACAGGCTTTTTTTTCTAATAGGGTCCCCCAAAATTAGCATAAACCTACTCCTATTTTTTTGCTCAGTCATTTCAGCTATGTTTGACTTTCTGTAACCCCATTTGGTGTTTTCTTGGCAAAGATATATAAGCTGTTTCGCATTTTTTTCTCCAGCTCATTCTGCCTATGGGGAAAATGAGGCAAACAAGTTTAAGTTACATGTCCAAGTTCACACATTCATTCAAACATAAAAATTAAATCACTTAACAAGCATTTATGAAATGTCTATCATAGTTCAGATACTTATTAGGAAATGAGAATTAATACAAAGAAGAAAGTGAAACAATTCTTGATCTCAAGGAGGTGAAAATATTTTTGCAATCCTTGTCATTAATTTTATAAATGAAACTTAAATCTATTTTGATCGATCACTACTCTTCAATGCTATATCTTGTATCTATTTAATTTGTACTGTAATATTTGGGGGGGAGCACAGGACCATTAAAGATTTTACTCTGGAGTAGACCTAGGGAATTATCTAGTCTGAACCTCTTATTTTCTAATGACAATACCAAGATTCACATAATAAATGGGTTTTGCTCAACATTTTCCCCTGACATAAGTAGTGAGTTATTGAAACCCAAGTATTCTTACTCCAGGCGGGGCTTACTCTATTATGTTCTATTACTTAACTCTGTTGTGCTTTGAATTGTTCATCTGTGTGTGATTTTTCACAATTAAACTGCAAGTGCAGAGAGCCTTTCCATTCACTTTTGCATTCTTTGAAACATTTAGTAGCTTTTTTTTTTTTTTTTTTTTTTTTTTTTTTTTTACAGAAGGCCCTCACCAAAACTTAACTGCTTAACTGTGTGACTGAATTGTCATAAGAGGTCCAGTGGTATTGGGCTTCTGTGTCCAATAAATTAACTTTTAAAGTGACTTGGAATATAGCTGAGGGAAGATATTCACCAGCTGAGTAATTTTCTGTTCTATTTCTTGATTTAATGAAAATATGAGAAGACAGATAGATGAAGAACCTTCTCCATTCTAATCATCTGTGGGATGTGTTGATATGCTTGGAGAACTGTGCAAGTTAATATATACAGCATAATCTGCTTGGATATTTTTCCCTCCAGAGTGGGGAACATATGTTCTTTAAGAGTACTTTTAAATGGAATCGTCAACATCTTTCCTTTTCCTCTTAATTTTACTTTAGAATGAAGCTTTTTGTTCAGCTTTATTTAGTAAGTAGATGGTCCCTCCATGGCTAGAAATCTATGTGCTTCCACTTGCTTCAATATTCTTATATGAAGGGAAATGGGGGAAAAATTATAGAAGTGGATCATGTTAAGTCTTTTTTTTTTCTCCTTGCTCTCCTGCTGTGTTGAGCTACTCCTCCATTCCTCCTATCTAATACCTCTGATGCATACAAAATAAAGAAGGATTTATTTTGAACAAATATTGTAAGTTCCCCTACTGTAGATCTAATATCAATGTCAGAATTGGATTGAGTATGATGGCAGGCCACTCCTCATCATTCAATGATGAAGTGAATCAATTGGAAAAACATTTTTAAGCCACTATGTGAAAGACATTATGTTAAGAGGTGGGAATGCAAAGAAATTCCGAAAAAGAGTCTTTCTAAGTCTCTTCTCATTCACCAATTTTTATGGGAGAGACAACATGCTATTCGGTCTTTTGCTGCAATTTATTACTATTATTATAAATATGATTAAAACTAGAGTGAAAAATTTAGTAATTATTATTTTGTTTAATTACTTATAGTCCATTAGCTAAACTTTGAGTTTTATCCTTGATTTTTTGTAGAGATTTTAGATGGGCTAAATTTTTGTGAGATAGCATCATTTGGGTTGGATGGTTTTTAAGTACTATTCCCTTGAAATGAAAATCCAGAAAACTAAATGCTACAGTAACTCTCATTTAGTTTTCCATCAATGCTAACAATAAGCAAGTTGCTAGTTCCACATGTGATCATATGCCTTTGTATGTATTAGTGTAGAGTGAGGAGAATGTCTGAAACATAAATAAATTAAAATGTTAAAATAAATGTTTCAGGTCACTATCTGAAGGTTGTCTGTTTGTCATTATTTTGTTTACAGGGAAAGTGCTTTCTAGTTAGTAAAATATTTTCATTGTTTTGCCTAGATTAATGCAATAGTTTTGTACATATGTTTTCTGAGTGTTGAAAATAATTCTGACATGTCCAGGAAATAGCTGTATTTGATTCAGGATTATTCAGAATCTAGTTTGTGTCTTTTTTTATGAATGGAAGGAAAAAATGTGGCAAACTGATCAATTTTATGAGTGTGTGTTTATGTGTCTATATATGTATGACATAGTCTCTGGGGTCATTCTCCTTACTCATACTGGAGTCATAGCTTAGGTTTATCAGCTAACTCCTTTCCTTAGAAATTAGCATTTGAGTTACTCTGAGGATAACTCCTAGCGTTCTATAACTATCTTTCATAAGTGTCCAAATGGGATGTTCTACAGAACTGACCAGCTAGTGGATATTGAATAACCTTTGCAAAAAATGTACACTGAGAATGTATACATTCAAAAACAACCCCAAATTTGAGATATTATTTTATTTGATTTTTTTCAGTTTAAATTTTTGTTTTATTATTAAAGCTTTTTATTTTCAAAAGAAATGCATAGATAATTTTCAACATTTACCCCTGAAAAATCTTTCCAATTTTCCAAGCAATTTTTGTCAAATAGTGAGTTTTTTTCCCATCAGGTGGGGTCTTGAGTTTACCAAACAAGAAATATCATTTTCTTTTTCAGAAACAAGGTCCTTTTGGAAAGTATGTTCAAGTTTGAAGTATTTAGCCCTTGATTTCCCCTGATTAATTTAATCAACTACTTACTGAATACAGTGTCTCAGCTGAAGAACCAGTCTCCTGTTATATTAGATCAAATAAGCTGTTACTGTTAGTTTTCTAGTTTTCTCACTAGATAAAGATACTTCTACTTATAACTCCCAGTGTTCTCTGAAAGCAGTACTGATTTCTAATGTAATTTTGATGGGTCTTGCGAATTTTCAAAGATTGCAGTGTTGCAATCTTATCAATTTTGTCCTCAGAAAGCTATTTACTTGAAATAAGGAGAGAATTAAACATGGGAGAAAAAATATCATGTGTTCAAAAATATATGATGAGTAGATACAGAGAAATATAGTGTTTCTTTTCTCCTTATTTGACCTAATTTGTTACTATCTTATCTGCAGGGAAAAAAAAAAAGAGTAGGCATATTAAATCTTTTCTGTGCTAATCGGACAAAATTAGAAGGAAAACAGTAAACTGGGGGAAAATATATCCAAGGGTTCTGATAAGGCTTCATTTCTAAAATACATAGAGAATCAATTCAAATTCATAAGGGTACAAGTCATTCTTAAAGAGTGAGGGAAGAAAACAAGGGAGGAATTCAAGGAAGGGAAAAGTCTAAGTAATAGTAAGGCAAGTCACAGAACAGAATTAAAGCAAAGAGTCAACAAGATAGGAAAGATAAGTGTGCAAGTGGGGAGGATGGTTTGTGTGGGTGTGTATGTGTTTGTACATAGCTACATATGTATACATAACACATCCTTTCTTAACTATAGTCTGCTTGCTGCAGCAGAGAAAAAAAGAAAAAGGAGGTAAAGATGAATACTCATGAATGTAATTTATTCTTCATATATGTATGTAAACACATACACACATACATACATACGTGTGTGTGTGTGTGTGTGTGTATACTTTCTTGAACTGGTAATTTATTGTTATATATTTTGAATCCTCCCTAATGTTCTGTGGGCAATGTTCTCTTGTTTTGTTTTGTTTTTATTTATTTCTTTTCTGTATTTTTTCTTATTATTTAAAAAAATAAATAAATAATAATTTCTCTACAGAAAACACTAAAACTTTAAAACAAATATATATATTTAAATCAGCTAACAAGTGTTATCAATTTTTAAAAAAGCTTGCAAGGGCAGATTTTAGTAACATAAATGAATTGTGGCATACTTTGAGAGCCTAGGGGGAAAAACTTTAGCAATTACTCTTTTGTTTTGCTGTATTTTTTTTTGATGTTTTATGAAATGCCCCTTGCATTTTTTTTTTTTTATAATAAATTTTATTTTATTTAATAATAACTTCGCATTGACAGAATCCATGCCAGGATAATTTCTACACGACATTATCCCTTGCAATCACTTATGTTTCGTTTTTTCCCCCTCCCTCCCTCCTCCCCCCCCCCCAGGATGGCAAGCAGTCCTATATATGCTAAACATGTTGCAGTATATCCTAGATACAATACATATTTGCAGAACCAAACAGTTCTCTTGTTGCACAGGGAGAATTGGATTCAGAAGGTAAAAATAACTCGGGAAGAAAATCAAAAATGCAAATAGTTCACATTCATTTCCCAGTATTCCTTCTTTGGGTGTAGCTGTTTCTGTCCATCATTTCTCCAATGAAACTCAGTTAAGTCTCTTTGTCAGAGAAATCCACTTCCATCAGAATACATCCTCATACAGTATCGTTGTCGAAGTGTATAATGATCTCCTGGTTCTGCTCATCTCACTTAGCATCAGTCCATGTAGGTCTCTCCAAGCCTCTCTGTATTCATCCTGCTGGTCATTCCTTACAGAGCAATAATATTCCATAACATTCATATACCACAATTTACCCAGCCATTCTCCAATTGATGGGCATCCATTCATTTTCCAGTTTCTAGCCACTACAAACAGGGCTGCTACAAACATTTTGGCACATACAGGTCCCCTTCCCTTTTTTAGTATCTCTTTGGGGTATAAGCCCAATAGAAACACTGTTGGATCAAAGGGTATGCACAGTTTGATAACTTTTTGGGCATAATTCCAGATCGCTCTCCAGAATGGCTGGATTCGTTCACAACTCCACCAACAATGCATCAATGTCCCCGTTTTCCCGCATCCCCTCCAACATTCATCATTGTTTTTTCCTGTCATCTTAGCCAATCTGACAGGAGTGTAGTGATATCTCAGAGTTGTCTTAATTTGCATTTCTCTGATCAATAGTGATTTGGAACACTCTTTCATGTGAGTGGTAATAGTTTCTATTTCTTCATCTGAAAATTGTCTGTTCATATCCTTTGACCATTTATCAATTGGAGAATGGCTTGATTTTTTATAAATTTGAGTCAGTTCTCTATATATTTTGGAAATGAGGCCTTTATCAGAACCTTTAATTGTAAAGATGTTTTCCCAGTTTGTTACTTCCCTACTAATCTTGTTTGCATTCGTTCTGTTTGTACAAAGGCTTTTTAATTTGATATAATCAAAATTTTCTATTTTGTGATTGGTAATGGTCTCTAGTTCATCTTTGGTCACAAATTTCTTTCTCCTCCACAAGTCTGAGAGATAAACTATCCTATGTTCCTCTAATTTATTTATAATCTCGTTCTTTATGCCTAGGTCATGGACCCATTTTGATCTTATCTTGGTATGTGGTGTTAAGTGTGGGTCCTTGCCTAATTTCTGCCATACTAATTTCCAGTTATCCCAGCAGTTTTTATCAAATAATGAAATCTTATCCCAAAATTTAGAATCTTTGGGTTTGTCAAACACTAGATTGCTATAGTTGACTATTCTGTCTTGTGAACCTAACCTTTTCCACTGATCAACTAATCTATTTCTAAGCCAATACCAGATGGTTTTGGTGACTGCTGCTTTATAATATAATTTTAGATCAGGTACAGCTAGACCACCTTCATTTGATTTTTTTTTCATTAATTCCCTTGAGATTCTCGACTTTTTATTGTTCCATATGAATTTTGTTGTTATTTTTTCTAAATCATTAAAATATTTTCTTGGAAGTCTGATTGGCATAGCACTAAATAAATAGATTAGTTTAGGGAGTATTGTCATCTTTATTATATTTGCTCGGCCTATCCAAGAGCACTTAATATTTTTCCAATTATTTAAGTCTGACTTTATTTGTGTGAAAACTTTTTTGTAATTTTGCTCATATAATTCCTGACTTTCCTTTGGTAGGTAGATTCCCAAATATTTTATGCTATCAACAGTTATTTTGAATGGAATTTCTCTTTGTATCTCTTGCTCTTGGATTTTGTTGGTGGTGTATAAGAATGCTGAGGATTTATGGGGATTTATTGTGTATCCTGCTACTTTGCTAAAATTATGAATTATTTCTAATAGCTTTTTAGTAGAATCTCTGGGGTTTTCTAGGTATACCATCATATCATCTGCAAAGAGTGATAGTTTGGTTTCCTCATTGCCTACTCTAATTCCTTTAATCTCTTTCTCGACTCTTATTGCAGAGGCCAGTGTTTCTAATACAATATTGAATAATAATGGTGATAGTGGGCAACCTTGCTTCACTCCAGATCTTACCGGGAAAGGTTCCAGTTTTTCCCCATTGCATATGATGCTTACTGAAGGTTTAAAATATATGCTCCTAACTATTTTAAGGAAAAGTCCTTTTATTCCTATGCTCTCAAGTGTTTTTATTAGGAATGGCTGTTGGATTTTATCAAATGCTTTTTCTGCATCTATTGAAATGATCATATGGTTTTTGTTTGGTTGATTGTTGATATAGTCAATTATGTTAATAGTTTTCCTAATATTGAACCAGCCCTGCATTCCTGGTATAAATCCTACTTGGTCATAGTGTATTATCCTGGGGATGATTTTCTGTAATCTTTTTGCTAATATTTTATTTAAGATTTTAGCATCAATATTCATTAGGGAGATTGGTCTATAATTTTCTTTCTCTGTTTTCAGCCTACCTGGTTTAGGTATCAGTACCATATCTGTGTCATAAAAGGAGTTTGGTAGGACTCCTTCAATTCCTACTTCTTCAAATAGTTTATTTAGCATTGGAGTTAATTGATCTTTAAATGTTTGATAGAATTCAGATGTAAATCCATCTGGTCCTGGGGTTTTTTTCTTAGGGAGTTGATTGATAGTTTGTTCTATTTCTTTTTCTGAGATAGGAGTGTTTAGGATATTTACTTCTTCCTCTGTTAGTTTAGGTAAGCTATATTTTTGGAGGTATTCTTCTATTTCATTTAAGTTGTCGAATTTATTGGCGTAAAGTTGGGCAAAGTAACTCCTAATTATTGCTCTAATTTCCTCTTCGTTAGTGGTGAGTTCTCCCTTTTCATTTTTAAGACTAACAATTTGATTTTCCTCTTTCCTTTTTTTAATCAGATTTACTAAGGGTTTGTCTATTTTGTTGGTTTTTTCATAGAACCAACTCTTAGTTTTATTAATCAATTCAATAGTTTTTTTACTTTCAATTTTATTGATCTCTCCTTTTATTTTTTGAATTTCAAGTTTAGTGTTTGATTGGGGGTTTTTAATTTGTTCCTTTTCTAGCATTTTTAGTTGCAAGCCCAATTCATTGACCTTCTCTTTCTCTATTTTATACAAATAGGCCTCTAGAGATATGAGATTTCCCCTTATTACCGCTTTGGCTGCATCCCATACATTTTGGTATGATGTCTCATTATTATCATTTTCTTGGATGAAGTTATTAATTATGTCTATAATTTGCTGTTTCACCCAATCATTCTTTAGTATGAGATTATTTAGTTTCCAATTATTTTTTGGTCTACTTTCCTGTGGCTTTTTATTGAATGTAGTTTTCAATGCATCATGGTCTGAAAAGGATGCATTCACTATTTCTGCCTTACTGCATTTGAGTTTGAGGTTTTTATGTCCTAATATATGATCAATTTTTGTATAAGTTCCATGAACTGCTGAAAAGAAGGTGTACTCCTTTCTGTCCCCATTACATTTTCTCCAGAGATCTATCATATCTAATTTTTCTAGTATTCTATTTATCTCTTTGACTTCTTTCTTATTTATTTTGTGGTTTGATTTATCTAATTCTGAGAGTGCAAGGTTGAGATCTCCCACTATTATAGTTTTACTGTCTATTTCTTCTTGCAGCTCTCTTAATTTCTCTTTTAGGAATTTAGATGCTACACTACTTGGTGCATATATATTTAATATAGATACTTCTTCATTATTCATTCTACCCTTTAGCAAGATATAGTGCCCTTCCTTATCTCTTTTGATTAGATCAATTTTTGCTTTAGCTTGATCTGAGATCAGGATGGCTACCCCTGCTTTTTTGGCTTCACCTGAAGCATAGTAGATTTTGCTCCAACCTTTTACCTTTAACCTGCATGTATCACCCCGCTTCAGGTGTGTTTCCTGTATACAACATATTGTAGGATTCTGGCTTTTAATCCATTCTGCTAACCGCTTCCTCTTTATAGAGGAGTTTACCCCGTTCACATTTATGGTTAAAATGACCAATTCTGTGTTACTTGCCATCTTGTTAACCCCGGTTTATGCTTTTCTCCCTTCTTACTCCCTTACCCCCTCCCTTACCCCCCTTCCCAGTATTAAGCTTGTGAGCTCCCCTTGCTTCTCACAGCCCTCCCTTTTTCAGTATCCCTCCCCCCCCTTAGAGTTCCCCCCCCCAACTTACCCCTTTCCCTCCCAGTTACCGTATTCCCTTCCACTTAGCTTATTCCTTCCTTTTTCACTTTTCCCTTCTCACTTTTCAATGAGGTGGGAGAAGTTTCACCATAGATTGAATATGTCTAAAATTCTTCTCTTACTGCCAATTCTGAAAGCAGTAAAATACTCACTATTTTCATTCCTCTCCATTCTTTCTCTCAGATTTACTAGGTTTTCTTTGCCTCTTCATGAAATGTAGTACCCCCACTTTCCCTTTTTTCTAGTACAATGTCCTTTCCACAACTAGTTTCTAGAACAAGGTATACATGTATTCTTTATACATCTTTACAGCCGAAATATAGTTCCCAAGATTAATCTTTACCTTTTTAGATTTCTCTTGAGTTCTGTGCTTGTAGATCAAATTTTTTGTTAAGTTCTGGCTTTTTCATCAGAAATAGATGAAATTCGCTTATTTCGTTGAATGTCCATCTTCTTCCCTGGAAAAAGATGCTCAATCTCGCTGGGTAAGTTATTTTTGGTTGCATACCAAGTTCCTTAGCCTTTCGGAATATCATATTCCAGGCCCTTCGATCCTTTAATGTGGATGCTGCCAGATCCTGGGTGATCCTTATTGTGGCTCCTTGATACTTGAATTGGGTTTTTCTAGCCGCTTGCAGTATTTTTTCCTTTGCCTAAGGGTTCTGGCATTTGGCCACTATATTCCTTGGTGTTTTGATTTTAGGATCCCTTTCAGTAGGGGATCGATGAATTCTTTCAATGTCTATTTTACCTTCTGTTTCTATGACTTCTGGGCAGTTCTCTTTGATAATTTCCTGGAAGATAGTGTTCAGGCTTTTTTTTTCATCATACTTTTCTGGAAGTCCGATGATTCTCAGGTTGTCTCTCCTGGATCTGTTTTCCAGGTCTGTTGTCTTCCCCAGAAGGTATTTCACATCCTTTTCCATTGTTTGATTTTTTTGGATTTGCTTGACTGATTCTTCTTGTCTCCTCGAGTCATTCAATTCCAATTGTTCGACCCTGATTTTCAGCGAGGTATTTTCTTCACTCACTTTTTTAAGATCTTTTTCTAATTGTCCAATTGAGTTCTTTTGTTCTGTGGAATTTTTTTCCATTTCGCCAATTTTGTTTTTTAGAGAGCTGTTTTCTGTTTCCAGTTCACTAATCCTATTTTTCAAGGATTTGGTTTCTTTATCCACTCTCTCTTTAACTGACTTCTCCAGGCTCTTTTGCCAAGCCTCCCTCTCCTTTTGCAGAGCCTCCCTCTCCTTTTCCCATTTTTCTTCTAGCTCCCTTGTGAGAGCCTTTTTAATTTCCTCCATGAGATTCATCTGTGCTGAGGGACATAAGGTCTCTTCCTTCGGGGATTCACCTGGGGACTGTTTGTTTTTAGTCTCCTCAGGGTTTGGAGTCTGCTCTTTATCTGTATAAAAGCTGTCCAGGGTTAAATTCTTTTTCAGTTTCTTGCTCATTCTGTCTATTTATCAAAGACAAACTATCAAAGAAACAGAAGGAAAAAAAACCCCTTGAATGGAGGCTGCTTTCTTTGGGGGAGGGGCAGGGTATTCGTGAGGCACAGGTCCTACTGTGCTATGGCGCCTGCGCACTGAGATCCGAGCGCTCTGAGATCCGAGCGGGCTAAGACACTGTGGGGGAGGGGTGGCCAGGTCCCGAGAAACTCCAGCTGTTTGGGATTGTATTCTTCACCCCCGGTGTTTTTAGCTTCTCTGCTGGGCTGCTGACTTGCTCCTATAGCAAAGCTCTCACCGCAGAGACGGCTGCGATCGCGTCCTACCCCCTCTCCGCTCCACCCGGTTCTGAGCTGCTATCTGTGCTCTGGTTGCCGCTGCTGCCCGCAGACTGCTTCCAAATACCGTCCCCGCCCTTGCGCAAAAACAGACCTTTCTTGACGAGTCTCAAGGATGGTTTCTCTTGGTAAGTAATTGTATGGTTTTTTTTCAGTCGAGCATTAATTTAGAGGCATGAAATGAAATGAATAGTGAGAGAAAAACACGGAGATTACACAGAAGTGTATTTCCTCTCCGCCATCTTGGCCGGAAGTCCCCCCTTGCATTTTGAAAAGCAAATTTATTTTTTCACTTCTAAAAGTCATTCTAACTCAAACATGTAAAGACTTCTTCTGGCAGAATGGTTGGTTGAGAACAATTTGCTCCAAAGGCCATAATGGTAGCAGAAGCAGGCACTATGGAGTGCTTTGAGCTTGGTCAGGCATAGAAGATGCCAAGATCATTGATGGTGTCCTTAACTATCACCAATCATCCTGACTTTGTTGTGCCATTGGACTGAGATAACTGTTGAAGAGACAAAAGATAGATAACAACTCCAAGTTCACAAGCAAATCAAGACTTTTTGCATGATATCATCAGTAATTTTTGAAAATAAAGGATAAAAAAATAATGAATGGCAGAGCTAAATTCTCAAACTATTTTAAATATAATATTCTATCCTAATGTGTCATGATAGTGTATGGATCTAATCATATTGTGTCAAACATAAATAGAATATGTAGAAAAAAATCTTGATATGATCTAAAAAGAATATAGTACTGTTTCCCACAAATAAGTTGACAGAAGTATTAACTGGTTTCTTTTTTCTGCAATTCTCCCTGAAGCTTTAAATGAAGTACAAGTATATAAACACTTTTTTACAAGCTAAAAGTTATATTGACAAATAAACTCATCTTAATAATGCTGATGGTAATATTGTTGATTCTCATAATAAATGATATTTATATAGAATTTTAAAATCATTTATATATTTTTTATTCAATTTAATTTTCAAAATCATCCTCTGAAGTCACTCAACACTTTAGATGAAACAAACTTATTAAATTTAAACTATATACTCAGGATTACACTTTTAATGTATATCAACAAAATCCAGGAGTAATAGCAGTGTTTTCTAGCCCACCACATATCATGATTCTTATCAGCATTCTTACCAAAAAAGAAACAAATGGATTGGATGCTGTATTTTGTTCCAAAACTTGCCTAAATGGCATTTTCCCTCAATATATAAATTATCAATTAACATCTAAACTGTTAAATTGTCTCAACCATTCTAAATAATTATTTTTTAAAAAAACTTTTTATTTTCAAAACATGTGCATGGATAATTTTTCAACATTGACCCTTGAATAGCTTTGTGTTTCAGATTTTCCTCTCCTTCCCCTCTAGATGACAAGCAATCTAATATATGTTATACATGTTAAAAATATTTTAAGTCCAAAATGTGTAAATATATTTATACAATTTTCTTGTTTTACAAGAAAATTCAGATCAAAAAGGAAAGAAAATGAATAAAAATGCAAGCAAACAACAACAGAAAGAGTGAAAATGCTATGTGGTCCACACTCAGTTCCCAAGTCCTCTCTATGGGTTTAGATGGCTCTCTTCATCACAAGATTACAGGAACTGATCTAAATCATCTCATCTTTCTAAAGAGCCACCCCATCAGAATTAATCAATGTATAATCTTGTTGTTGCCTGGTACAATGATTTCTTGGTTCTGTTCATTTAACTTAGCAGCGGTTCATGTAATTCCCTTCAGGCATCTCTGAAATCGTTCTGCTGATTATTTCTTATAAAATAATATGCCACATTCATATACTATAGCTTATTCAAGCATTCTCCAACTGATGGACGTCCACCCAATTTTCAGTTTCTTGCCATTACAAAAAAGAGCCTCCACAAACATGTTTACACATGTGGGTCCTTTTCCCTCCTTCAAGATCTCTTTGGAACACAAGCCCAGTAAAAACACTGCTGGATCAAAGGGTATGCAAAGTTTGATTTTTTGAGCATAATTCCAAATTGCTCTCCAGATTGGCTGGATCCATTCACAGTTCCACGAACAATATACTAGTGTTCCACTTTTCCCACATCCCCTCCAACATTGGTCCTTATCTTTTTCTGTCATCTAAGCCAATCTGAGAGACATGCAGTGGTATCTCAGAGTTGTCTTAATTTGCATTTCTCTGACCAATAGTGATTTAAAGCATCTTCAGCCCCCACCCTCACCCCCCCCCCAGGCAATTGGGATTAAGTGACTTGCCCAGGATCACACACCTAGGAAGTGTTAAGTGTATGAGATCAGATTTGAAATCAGGTCCTCTACCCACTGCACCACCTAGCTACTCCTACAGCATCTTTTTAAATGATTAGAAATGATTTTAATTTCTTCATCTGAAAAGTGTCTGTTCATATCCTTTGACCATTTATCAAGTGGTTTTTTGAATTATTTAATTATGAAATTGGGCAACAACAAATCTACATGTAAATATATAATTGTTAGATATTTAATAGATTTAAATGTTTGAACAAAAATACACAAAGTGAAAGACTTTTACATGTTAAAAAATACTGCAATTAGCATTTTTTGCATTGTTGAAAAATAGGAATTTTCCCAAAGCAAGCTGATTTAGCAAGGATATCCTTTCTCCCCACTAGTATATGAAACAGTTTTAGAAATCCTGATTAAAGATATTCCTCCCTAGTCTTTGGAGAGACACAAGAAATTTCCCCAACTTAAATGGGATAAAGCAAAGATACCTTACACCATATGTCCCCACTAGTACATGAAACAGAATCCTAGTAAAAGATTCTGCTTTCTTGCCAGAGCTGTGAAAAATATTTTTTCTTTGATCTTATTATCTTTTACATAACTAGCATTTATTCTCTTTTATGTAATTAGAAATTGATCTTTCTGTGTTAGATAGGCAGCACAATGAATAATTTGATTCTCTTTCCAATTTTTAAAGTTTATACCTCTGCCATGAAGCCTTTACTGAATACTGATAAACATAAAGTTATTTATACCCACTCTTACCATTTATGGTCAGTACCATTAATTTGGTATTTTTCACAAAATGTGGTATTTTGATGTTTAACTATATGTATATATTCTTTATATATGAACATATACTTCTATTGCCTAGAATTATGTTACTGACCATAATACAGAGTACTTTAAAAACAGGTGATAGTATATCAATAATGTCCTTCTTTCAATTTCTTTTTTTTTAATTCTTTTTATTTTCTTTTATTTGTTATTAAAGTATTTTGTTTACAAAACATATACATGGATAATTTTTCAACAATGACCCTTGCAAAGACTTCTATTCCAAATTATCCCCTCCTTCCCTCACCCCTCCCTTAGATAGCAGGTATGTTAAAATATATGTTAAATCCAATATATGTATACATATTCATAGTTATCTTGCTGCACAAGAAAAAATCTGGTTTCCAATTTTCCCAGCAGTTTTTATCAAATAGTGAATTCTTATCCCCAAAACTGGGGTCTTTGGGTTTGGTTTTTGATTAGATTGCTATAGTAATTGACTATTTTGCTTTGTTAACCTAACCTATTCCATTGATCAACTTCTCTTTCATAGCCAACACCAAATGGTTTTGATGCTGCTGCTTTATAATATAGTTTTAGATCTGGTACATCCGAATCACTTTTATTTGCTTTATTTTCTCATTAATTCCCTTGAAAATCTTGATCTTTTGTTCATCTAGATGAATTTTGTTGTTATTATATTTTTGGGTCAGGAAAATAGTTTCTTAGGAGTTTGTTTGGTGTATCACTAAATATGTAGATTAGGTAGTATTGCCATCTTTATTATTTTTACTCAACCTATCCAAGAGCACTTGATATTTTTTCAGTTGTTTAAATCTGACTTCATTTGTATGGAAAGTGTTTTGTAGTTTTGTTCATATAGCTCCTGACTTTCCCTTGACAAAGAGATTCCCAAATATTTTATAGTATCAACAGTTATTTTAAATGGATTTTCTCTTTGTATCTCTTGCTGTTGGGTTTTCTTAGTGATGTATAAAAATGTGGATGATTTATATGGATTAATGTTATATACAGAAACTTAGCTAAAATTGTGGATTGTTTCTAATAGTTTTTAGTTGATTCTCTAGGGTTCTCTAAGTATACCATCATATCATCTACAAAGAGTGATAATTTGGTATCCTCATTACCTACTCTAATTCCTTTAATCTGTTTTTCTTCTGTTACTGCCAAAGCTAACATTTCTAATACAATATTGAATAGCAATAATGACAGTGGGCAACCTTGTTTCATTCCTGATCTTACTGGGAATAGTTCCAATTTATCCCTATTACATATGATGCTTGCTGGTGGTTTAAAATAGATGCTACTAAATATTTTAAGGAAAACTCTATTTATTTCTATACTTTCTAATGTTTTTAATAGAAATGCATGTTGGATTTTACCAAATGCTTTTTCTGCATCTATTGAGATGATCATATGGTTTTTGTTACTTTAGGTTATTGATAAAGTCAATTATGCTGATAGTTTTCTTAATATTGAATCTGCCCTGCATTGCTGGTATAAATCCTATTTGGTCATGGTGTTTTATCCTGAGGATGATTTTCTGTAATCTCTTTACTAATATTTTATTTAACATTTTTGCATCAATATTCATTAGGGAGATTGGTATATAATTTTCTTTATTTTTGTCCTAGCTGGTTTAGGAACCAGTACCATGTCTGTGTCATAATGGGAATTATGTAAGAGTCTTTCATTCTCTATTTTTTCATATAGTTTATATAATTGTTCCTTACATGTTTGGTAGAATTCACATGTAATGCCATCTGTTCCTGGGGATTTTTTAAAATCTTTGGGAATTGATTAATAGCTTTTCTTATTTCCTTTTCTAAAATGTGACTAAGTAGTTTATTTCCACTTCTGTTATTAAATTTCTTACTAAGCATTGTCTGGTAAGAACACATAGGTGAATGAATAAGAAATCAATATTAATAATTTTGAAATATTTTCACTGTTTTTACTTTATAATATTGTGTTTTAATATGTATTATTCTACCTTTTTGTCTATCTGTTGACCAGAAATATGTATATCCCTTTTAACAATCTAGTTTGAGAGTTTTAATTTTGTAAATTAAAGTTCAAGTAAACTTTCCCCTCTCTATAAATAATGATCTCCTTTGAAGAAGAAAAAAAAAATATTTCACCCTATGATTAGTTGGGAAGAATATCAAGATAAGTAAAGTAAAGAAGTAAAAATCCTCCTATTATGATTCTCAATACGGTTTCAATAACATTTGTTTTTCTTCTTAAATACTTCCCTAAGAGAAGTAAAATCTGAAGTGCTAGCTACTGGTACTATGAAAAAAGCAATTTGTCATTAGTGCTGGAGAAATGCTGTAAATGGTATCATTAGAGATATATGCACCCAGAAATAAAGAGATAGAAAAATGCCAAGACAAGTTTTGAAAAGGATTATAATAATTCCCTCTGTACACCATATGTATACATGTCAACATACCAGATGTGAAAAGATTGTGATAAACATGGCTTCTGAGAACTCCATTAGAATGAGTACCCATATGGATGTGAACTCATATCCAGTAAAAAAGATCTAAAGAAACTAAGAATAAATTATATAGCCCTAACCATAAAGAAGTCTTTCTGGTGAGGCAGTTGGTAATTAAAGTAACTAAAGCTTAATGTTACATTTTACAAAGCCATTAGTTACAATTTGTTTTCAATAATTTTGAGGGGGTAGCTTTCTCTAAAATCTAAAACCTTTAGTCTCTTCTAGTTGTTGATCCCACAAGATTTTTTTTTACAAATTTTTTTCAACATTGTTCCATGTGCTTATCTTTACTTTGAAATGCTTAAATATTAAGATGACTAATGGCTTGTTTTGGAAGATTTTTATCAATTTCTTCATAGATGGTTTTCCATTTCTTTATCCCATGTAAGAAATGTAAGCTTAAATTATTTTCAGTGTGGTTTATTTATTTATATTAATATTAAAAACTTAAATGAGAGATTAAAGAAATAAATATCTCACTTCCCCCGGGACACAGAAGGAAAAAAAAAAAAAGCTGCCATTTTCTTTGTTCATCATATATTCAGGGAGAGCCAATTTTATTAGATTAATTGATAATTCAATATTCTTTAATTTAGCAATAGATTTTTTTTTGTTTCCCCATTTCATTATTTTAAAATTAGTAATGTTATATATTACCAAATATACATGTAATACAAATGTTATATACATTTATACATATATACACATGTATACATAGACTGTATATATGCATGTGTGTGTAAAGTTATGAAGAGGAGGTAGTTTGAGGGCGAAGATAATGAATATGTTGAGTTTAAGAAATCTATATGGTACTTAATTTGAGATGTTTCATACTCAGAAACATGAGACTGGATATCATAAAAGAAATTTGGAATGGATAAGCAAAACTTAAATTTATCAGCATGGAGATGATTATTGAGTTTATGACAACTGATGAAATAACCAAGTGAAATCATACAGGGGAAGAAAACAAGAGAGCACACTTAGTAGATGTGACCTGCATGTAGGAATTTGATCTCAGTTTTGAGCCTTATTTTGAATAAGTTAGTCATACTACCTTAGAAAATATCTAATTTAGTAGGCTCTCTGGATGGCTAATTGATATCAATGTGTCATTGTGAGACTCTTAACACATTTGTGATCTATAGTATTGACTAGAGCCTTGGCTGAATAAGTAACCAATTACCTTTTGAAAAACCAACCTGGGAATATGAGTGGGGTTTGGCATAGCTACAGAAGTAGTACTACATTTATATTCATGAACTTTACAGAGTTACCTTTATGTTTCATATATTGCATTTCTATTCCTTAAAATCTTAACTTGGACTGAATCACAGTTATATCTATAGTTAAAAATCCATCACTTAATATATAATCTTCCAGTGATTAGTCTCCCTCTTCTGGTTCTGAATCAGCAGTCTGGCATAGTAGATATTTTCAAAATCTTTTCATGTTACTATTAACTCTCTTATCTTTTGTTCCACTCCTTTATCTTTAGGAATTAGTATCCCTGTTTTACTGTATTTTGAGAAATATGAATAAGGCTTCAATTCCAAAAAACAGTGAACAAAAAGAGGGAAATTTATGATGAAAAATCAAAATTTCCCATTTTGATTAAATATGATCAAATAATCAGTATGATAAACTTTTAACCTAAATAATTCTGCCCTTGTGAGAGTGATATTTCCCTTAGAAATTTCAGTTTTTGAATGATGGCTTCAACATATTAACTGAAACTATATTTTTCACTGATTAGGCATATTTATTATTGCATATTTCATACATATTGCAGTAACTCTGAAAAATCTTACTCTTGGTAGTGCCATAATGTATGATGCTATGTTGATGATTCAGTGCAATGTTCTTTTCCAACCTTATGTCTAATATTTTATTTAGTATTTCTTTTCAAGAATCTATAGCTAATAAATATCTGCTGTTTAATAATCTCATATCCTGATAGATGTACCTTTGGGGGAAAATTTTAACAACTTTTTTTAACAGCTTTTTCTTTTCTGACAATGAAAAATTCCTAATTCATTCCATAATATATTGCAAAAGTACCAGTAGCAAAGTATATGGGTTGGAAAATTCTATTAGATTTTAAAGTTAATTGAGAATCAAAAGAACTACAACTTTTACAGCTATTGAGATCAAGTTCAACTCAAAAAAAAAAAAAAGAAGAAGAAGAAGTATTAAACACTTACACTGGGCAAGGCACAGGAATGTTCTAGGGAAGATGAAGAAATGAAAAGAGCAGTTGGTATCTATGTCAAGTGTGCCAAAATATAACAAGGGAACAAATTTAGTGATGCAAATAATAATGACATAAAATGAAATGTGATAATGGAAAAGAATAAATCTAAAACTAAATATTAAAACATATATGAAAAGTCAAAGATTACTTTCAGCATGGGAAGCTAAGGAATATTCAATGAAGAAATTAGAACCTAAGCTTGACTTTTAAAGAAAAGGTCTATCGCCTGTTATACATGTATTCTACAAATTAATGGAGATGGGAAAGGATGAAACGATATTGAAAGAATATATATTATTCCAATTTGTCTGGAGTATAATTTTTTAATTATAGCTTTTTATTTACAAGTTATATGCATGGGTAATTTTACAGCATTGATAATTGCCAAACCTTTTGTTCCAATTTTTCCTCTCCTTTCTCCCACTCCCTCCCCAAGGTTGACTAATACATGTTAAATATGTTAAAGTATAAATTAAATATAAAATAAGTGGTACATGTCCAAACAGTTATTTTGCTGTACAAAAAGAATCGGACTCTGAAATAGCGTACAATTAGCTTGTGAAGGAAATCAAAAATGCAGGCAGACAAAAATAGAGGGATTGGGAATTCTATGTAACGGTTCTTAGTCATCACCCAGAGTTTTTCTCTGGGTGTAGCTGGTTCATGGAGTATAATTTTTGAGAAAAGTAATGTGAACCTTGTCTGAAAAAGTTGTGCATGTTTAGAGAGTACCAAGATACTGTGGCTGAACAAAACAATATGAGCTTAGGAGGCTCTATGTACCAATTGAGTGTAAAAAGTCCGCATGAATATTTGGGGTGCAGACCTTGCAAAGTTTGCACATCTCGTATTTCTTTTGAATTACTGCCATTCTACTTTGCTGATAAATCACAGAACCTTTTGTGATATGGGCGTGTTAGAATAATCAGTCCTATACCAATGTCCCCCAAGTTTCATAATTGATTTTATTGTTCTTTGAGAAATTGACAGTATCCTTGTAGTGCTTAGTGCTTCTTCTGATCTCCTTGTCAGCACTTGCCTAATATGAAATCTCTATCAAATATTATTTTCAGCAAGTGTACATTTTGCATCCAAACAATGTGGCCAGCCCACCAGAATTGTGCTCTCTTCAATAGTGTCAAAATCTTGGCAGTTTAACTCCAGAAAGCATCTCAATGTTTGAGACTTATTCTGCCAGGTAATTTTCAAAGTCTTAAGACAATTCAAATGGAAGTGATTCAGTTTCCTGGCCTGATGCTGGTATAGTATCAAGATTTCAGAGGCATATAATAACAAGGCCAGCACAGTGGTTTTGTGGAGCTTCAGTTTGTTAATCAGTCTTTGTCACATTTTCCTTTAGAACCTCTCAAACACTGAGGTAGCTTTGGTAATGTGTATGCTAACTCCATTAACTATTTGTACATCCCAGGGAATGTGTATTGCCAAGGAAAGTAAACTTTTCCACAACATTCATAGTTTTTCCATTTCTTGTAATTATGATTCTATATATTTTTATTGTAATCCTGTCTGGTGAAAAACCTCTGTTTTCTTGGAGTTAACTGTCAGACTAAAATTAGCACAAATAACTAACTAACTAAATAAATTGATTCATACTCTTTTACATCTTATCCTTAGAATGTGTATTCAGTACGCAATTTTCTGAGAACCAACAGTTGACTATACACCAACTCACAGAGGCTGACAAGGTAAATTATAGCCAGATTATAAAATTTCCTAAAAGGCAGGCTAAGAAATATTATTTTACATTATTGGAACTGAAAAATTGCATGCAAGGTGATCTTTGTTGCATTTTAAAAGGTTCAAGAGATATAATTTCTGGGTATTAAATAATTTCATTAAATTTATTCAGCATTTATGTAAAAGGATGGTCATTTGGCAATCTTTAGATTAGACCAAAACAAAGATGGCAGTAAGCTCATTATTCACATGCCTATTGGAAGAAGAGTGTTGCTGTTGATGGCTATCACCTCAGACTGATTAACAGTCAATTAGAAAATGAGTATCACAATGATAAACTTTGGTATGATATTTTGGGCAGGTCAATTTAAACTCTTAAGATTTCTTATCTGCAAAAGAAGAGAGCTATAACAATTTATTTTTCTATCTTCCTTCAGATCCATCTCTTAAACCATCAATGAACCAGTCTGTGCTAAAAACAATAGACCTTTTT
The DNA here is from genome assembly GCF_016432865.1 of Antechinus flavipes. NCBI lineage: Eukaryota > Metazoa > Chordata > Mammalia > Dasyuromorphia > Dasyuridae > Antechinus > Antechinus flavipes. The sequence continues at coordinate 414,280,270 of NC_067398.1, forward strand.
ATTTGAGATGCCTAAAGAAAATTCCTATTCCATGGAGATTCCTAAGGAAGAATGGAAGGCAAGGCAGGGATAACAATGGAAGAGAACTGAGACAGCTTCTTGATCCTCATCCCAAATCATCATATACATACAATGGAATGATAAGAAATACTGATAACTCTGAAATGGAAACAGGAAAGTGCAGAATATGAAGATAACTAGAGATATCACTCCAGAAATCTGTCACTAGGGGTTTTATGTCATGATGGGAGAAAAGACTCCACAATGGTTTTGAGAACTTTCAAGATTTAGCACATCATTACTGCAAACTCTCTCTAGTACTCTTAAGTTTATATTCCAGGAAATTCAAGTAGTTTAGGTGCTGAAGTCTTTGTGATCATAGAATTTTTTTAACATTATATAATGTGTCTTTGCTCAGACAATTGAAATGACATCATCTCCCTGATGTCATGGTACTCTTTGAGAATGAAGGACAAATATTAACTTTTGTAATTGTCTTATAACTCTGTTATTTACAATGAATATTTTCAACTCACTCTTCTAGATTTATCTTTCTTGTAAAAACATCTTCTAATTTTATAAGGAAGCCAATTTAAAGAATTTATTTGAAATATGAAATTTCATTTCAAGAATTTATGTCTATAAATGTAGTAATCATTCCTAAAATTTGGAGATTATTATAATATGTTATGTATTTATAGAACATTTTTCAAAATTATAGTTTATACTATCACAAAGATTATACAATACATAAATTATTTGTATAATATATCTAATGTCATAGGACATGGCATATGACATGAATGTATCACAAAGGGATATAGCAGCAACAAAATCAATGTATTTATACATATCATCAAAATATGCTCCCAAAACTGATGCACTGTTGTTGTCCTTTACAGAGGATATGTCAAACAAATGAAATAGATCAACCAATCAAGAAACAAAAAAAATTAAGGAAAATCTGATCTTTCCCTTCTTTCCATCAACTCCATGCCTGACCACATGAAAGGATTTTTATTAAAAAGTGTTGGGAAATAACAAGATTAAAAAAACTCAGATCCTGCATAGCAGAATATACAAGACCTTATTTTGATCTACCATTGGAACACAAATGGAACTATGTGAACTTGGGACTTTATTTATAATCTTCAAAATGAAAGATACCATACCTTTCTGTTTAATTTTATTAACTAGATATAGAAGGAATCAAGTTCTGAAATTTATCTTTCTTTGTTTTGATTATCTTCTAGGATTACAGTATGTCCTTAAAATCTATTCAAAATATTTTTATCATTGATACTATCATTTTCATCTTTTCCTGCTTTCTAAAACTTCACTAGATAATAGTTTGCCAAATCTTTCTTCCTAAAGCATAGGCCAGATCATTTTAATCCCAAATTTCCCTATTAGTTCCAGGATCAAATCCAAAATCTTCTTTTTGCTTTACCTTAGTCCTTCCTATATTTCCAATCCTCTTACATCCAATTTTTCATCACATGCAGTAGCACTGGACACTTCATTACCAACTTTGATTATTTTAATTATATGTCAACCCAGACCTCCAATATTCACCCTGCTCATCTCTCCCTCCTAATTTTCTGAGCTTTTTTTCAAATCTTAACTAAAGCATCATCTTCTTTTAAAAAAATAAATAAATAAACAATAACAACAATAGCAGCAAAAACAAAAACCCAGGATATCCTTAATCATAGTGAAACCAACTTCAATTTATCTTGTATATATATTTTCTTTTTAGATGGTTGTTTGCATATTGTTTCACCATTATATTGGAAGTCTTGAGAACAGGTAATGTTTTTGCCTTTCTTTGTAAGTGTTATTGACAAGGACATAAGTAGTACCTGATTTCAAAATATTTACATTTTAATGGAGACTAGAATATACAATTAAACAATAATACAATATTAATATAATACATAGTAAATAAATAATAGAAATAAGTAGAAAAAATGCCAATAACTGTGGAGTTCAGAAAAAGGACTATGCATTAGGAAAAATCTGGGTTGCATTTTCAATGGAGCTAGAAATTTCAGAAAACAAAAATAATAGCTAGTTTTTTAAAAAAACTGATAGAGTTCTGTGTGTATGTATACCTATATATAGGTCTACATGAATACTGAATTTTTTTTAGTTTGTGTGATAGAAGTGGGATTGGAGGTAAAATTGGAAGTGTATCATAGTTGAATTTATGTTTTAAGAATATAAATTTGGTATTTATGTATCTGAGAATTGTGGGAATTGAATGAGCCACACTAGTTTTATCTTGTGACTTAATTCTTGATCTAGATCAAATTTCTTTTTATTCAATTGTGGGTCTAGCTTCTGTCATGAGAAAAATTTACTTAGTTATAGGAATTGTGAGAAAACTTAATTGCATTGTTCGAATAGCCTTGTGTGACTGAGAAGCTGGAACTCCTTTACCTGTTGCTTAGAAATATGATTTGTTTAATGTTTAATGAAGGACATAGATTGTGCTAAACAGTCAGATTGAAGTTTGATGTTAGTATTCTCATAATTATATATCTGAAGCAACCAGATGTCTTATCTGAAAAGTGATCCTATGCTGTTTAAACAGTAACTGTTGCTCTTCCGGCCAAGATGGCGGAGAGGAAGCACACTGCTGTGTAACCTCCGCGTTTTTCTCTCACTATCCATTTCATTTCATGCCTCTGAATTAATGCTCGACTGAAAAAAAACATACAACTAGTTACCAAGAGAAACCATCCTTGAGACTCGTCAGGAAAGGTCTGTTTTTGCGCGAGGGCGGGGACCGTTATTAGATCGGAAGCAGCCTGCGGGCAGCATTGACAGCGAGAGCATGGAAAGCGGCTCTGAGCCGAGCAGAGCAGAGAGGGGGTGGGGCGTGATCGCAGCCATCTCTGAGGGGAGAGCTTTGCTACAGGATTAGATACTTTGCTCCGGCAGCAAGTCAGCAGCCCAGCAGAGAAGCTAAAAACACTGGGAGTGAAGAATACAACCCCAAACAGCTGGAGTCTCTCGGGACCTGGCCACCCCTCCCCCACAGTGTCTCAGCACTCTCTCGGATCTCAGAGCACAGGCGCAGCACAGTCCTGCTAGTGCCTCACTGTTACCCTGCCCCTCCCCCAAAGAAAGCAGCTCCATTCAAGGGTTTTTTTCTTCTGTTTCTTGGCTAGTTTGTCTTTGATTATTAGACAGAATGAGTAAGAAACTGAAAAAGACTTTAACCCTTGACAGCTTCTATACAGATAAAGAGCAGACTCCAAATCCTGAGGAGACTAAAAACAAACAGTCCCCAGGTGAATCCCCAAAGGAGGAGATCATATGTTCCTCAGCACAGATGAATCTCATGGAGGAAATTAAAAAGGCTCTCACAAGAGAGCTAGAAGAAAAATGGGAAAAGCAGAGTGAGGCTTGGCAAAAGGAGAAGGAGGCTTGGGAAAAGGAGAGGGAGGCTTGGCAAAAGAGCCTGGAGAAGTCAGTTAAAGAGAGAGTGGATAAAGAAACCAAATCCTTGAAAAATAGGATTGGTGAACTAGAAACAGAAAATAGCTCTCTAAAAAACAAAATTGGCGAAATGGAAAAAAATTCCACAGAACAAAAGAACTCAATTGGACAATTAGAAAAAGATCTTAAAAAAATGAGTGAAGAAAATACTTCACTGAAAATCAGGGTCGAACAAATGGAATTGAATGACTCGAGGAGACAAGGAGAATCAGTCAAGCAAATCCAAAAAAATCAAACAATGGAAAAGAATGTGAAATACCTTCTGGGGAAGACAACAGACCTGGAAAACAGATCCAGGAGAGACAATTTGAGAATCATCGGACTCCCAGAAAAGTATGATGAAAAAAAGAGCCTGGACACTATTTTCCAGGAAATTATCAAAGAGAACTTCCCAGAAGTCATAGAAACAGAGGGTAAAATAGACATTGAAAGAATTCATCGATCCCCTACTGAAAGGGATCCTAAAATCAAAACACCAAGAAATATAGTGGCCAAACCCTCAGACGAAGGAAAAAATACTGCAAGCATCTAAACCCAATTCAAGTATCGAGGAGCCACAATAAGGATCACCCAGGATCTGGCAGCATCCACACTAAAAGATCGAAGGGCCTGGAATATGATATTCCGAAAGGCTAAGGAACTTGGGATGCAACCAAAAATAACTTACCCAGCGAGAATGAGCATCTTTTTCCAGGGAAGAAGATGGACATTCAACGAAGTAAGCGAATTTCACCTATTTTTGATGAAAAAGCCAGAACTTAACAAAAAATTTGATCTACAAGTACAGAACTCAAGAGAAATCTAAAAAGGTAAAGATTAATCTTGGGAACTATATTTTGGCTATAAAGATGTATAAAGAATACAGATATACCTTGTTCTAGAAACTAGATGTGGAAAGGACATTGTACCAGAAAAAGGGGAAAGTGGGGGTACTACATTTCATGAAGAGGCATAGGAAAACTATTATATCTGAGAGAAAGAATGGAGAGGGATGAATATAGTGAGTATTTTACTGCGTTCAGAATTGGCTTTAAGAGAAAAATTTTAGACATATTCAATCTATGGTGAAACTTCTCCCACCTCATTGAAAAGTGAGAAGGGAAAAGTGAAAAGGGAAGGAATAAGCTAAGTGGAAGGGAATACGGTAACTGGGAGGGAAAGGGGTAAGATAGGGGGAGGAACTCTAAGGGGGGGAGGGATACTAAAAAAGGGGGGCTGTGAGAAGCAAGTGGTGCTCACAAGCTTAATACTGGGAAGGGGGGTAAGGGGGTAAGAAGGGAGAAAAGTACAAACCGGGGTTAACAAGATGGCAAGTAATACAGAATTGGTCATTTTAATCATAAATGTGAACAGGGTAAACTCCTCCACAAAGAGGAAGCAGTTAGCAGAATGGATTAAAAGCCAGAATCCTACAATATGTTGTTTACAGGAAACACACCTGAAGGGGGGAGATACATGCAGGTTAAAGGTAAAAGGTTGGAGAAAAATCTACTATGCTTCAGATGAAGTCAAAAAAGCAGGGATAGCCATCCTGATCTCAGATCAAGCTAAAGCAAAAATTGATTAATCAAAAGAGATAAGGAAGGGCACTATATCTTGCTAAAGGGTAGAATGAATAATGAAGCAGTATCTATATTAAACATATATGCACCAAGTGGTGTAGCATCTAAATTCTTAAAAGAGAAATTAAGAGAGCTGCAAGAAGAAATAGACAGCAAAACTATCATAGTGGGAGATCTCAACCTTGCACTCTCAGAATTAGATAAATCAAACCACAAAATAAACAAGAAAGAAATCAAAGAGATAAATAGAATACTAGAAAAATTACATATGATAGATCTCTGGAGAAAATGTAATGGGGACAGAAAGGAATACACCTTCTTTTCAGCAGTTCATGGAACTTATACAAAAATTGACCGTATATTAGGACATAAAAACCTCAAACTCAAATGCAGTAAGGCAGAAATAGTGAATGCATCCTTTTCAGACCACGATGCATTGAAAATTACATTCAATAAAAAGCCAGGAGAAAGTAGACCAAAAAATAATTGGAAACTAAATAATCTCATACTAAAGAATGATTGGGTGAAACAGCAAATCATAGACATAATTAATAACTTCATCCAAGAAAATGATAATATTGAGAAAATAATGAGACATCATACCAAAATGTATGGGATGCAGCCAAAGTGGTAATAAGGGGAAATCTCATATCTCTAGAGGCCTATTTGTATAAAATAGAGAAAGAGAAGGTCAATGAATTGGGCTTGCAACTAAAAATGCTAGAAAAGGAACAAATTAAAAACCTCCAGTCAAACACTAAACTTGAAATTCTAAAAATAAAAGGAGAGATCAATAAAATTGAAAGTAAAAAAACTATTGAATTAATTAATAAAACTAAGAGTTGTTTCTATGAAAAAACCAACAAAATAGACAAACCATTAGTAAATCTGATTAAAAAAAGGAAAGAGGAAAATCAAATTGTTAGTCTTAAAAATGAAAAGGGAGAACTCACCACTAACGAAGAGGAAATTAGAGAAATAATTAGGAGCTACTTTGCCCAACTTTACACCAATAAATTTGACAACTTAAATGAAATAGAAGAATACCTCCAAAAATATAGCTTGCCTAAACTAACAGAGGAGGAAGTAAATATCCTAAACACTCCCATCTCAGAAAAAGAAATAGAACAAACTATCAATCAACTCCCTAAGAAAAAATCCCCAGGACCAGATGGATTTACATCTGAATTCTATCAAACATTTAAAGATCAATTAACTCCAATGCTAAATAAACTATTTGAAAAAGTAGGGATTGAAGGAGTCCTACCAAACTCCTTTTATGGCACAGACATGGTACTGATACCTAAACCAGGCAGGCTGAAAACAGAGAAAGAAAATTATAGACCAATCTCCCTAATGAATATTGATGCTAAAATCTTAAATAAAATATTAGCAAAAAGACTACAGAAAATCATCCCCAGGATAATACACTGTGACCAAGTAGGATTTATACCAGGAATGCAGCGCTGGTTCAATATTAGGAAAACTATTAACATAATTGAATATATCAATAACCAACCAAACAAAAACCATATGATCATCTCAATAGATGCAGAAAAAGCATTTGATAAAATCCAACAGCCATTCCTAATAAAAACACTTGAGAGCATAGGAATAAAAGGACTTTTCCTTAAAATAGTCAGGAGCATATATTTAAAACCTTCAGTAAGCATCATATGCAATGGGGAAAAACTGGAACCTTTCCCAGTAAGATCTGGAGTGAAGCAAGGTTGCCCACTATCACCATTATTATTCAATATTGTATTAGAAACACTAGCCTCTGCAATAAGAGTCAAGAAAGAGATTAAAGGAATTAGAGTAGGCAATGAGGAAACCAAACTATCACTCTTTGCAGATGATATGATGGTATACCTAGAGAACCCCAGAGATTCTACTAAAAAGCTATTAGAAATAATTCATAATTTTAGCAAAGTAGCAGGATACAAAATAAATCCCCACAAATCCTCAGCATTTTTATACACCACCAACAAAATCCAAGAGCAAGAGATACAAAGAGAAATTCCATTCAAAATAACTGTTGATAGCATAAAATATTTGGGAATCTACCTACCAAAGGAAAGTCAGGAATTATATGAGCAAAATTACAAAAAAGTTTCCACACAAATAAAGTCAGACTTAAATAATTGGAAAAATATTAAGTGCTCTTGGATAGGCTGAGCGAATATAATAAAGATGACAATACTCCCTAAACTAATCTATTTATTTAGTGCTATACCAATCAGACTTCCAAGAAAATATTTTAATGATTTAGAAAAAATAACAACAAAATTCATATGGAACAATAAAAAGTCGAGAATCTCAAGGGAATTAATGAAAAAAAAAAATCAAATGAAGGTGGTCTAGCTGTACCAGATCTAAAATTATATTATAAAGCAGCAGTCACTAAAACCATTTGGTATTGGCTAAGAAATAGATTAGTTGATCAGTGGAAAAGGTTAGGTTCACAAGACAGAGTAGTCAACTATAGCAATCTAGTGTTTGATAAACCCAAAGATTCTAACTTTTGGGATAAGATTTCATTATTTGATAAAAACTGCTGGGATAACTGGAAATTAGTATGGCAGAAATTAGGCAAGGACCCACACTTAACACTATATACCAAGATAAGATCAAAATGGGTCCATGACCTAGGCATAAAGAATGAGATTATAAATAAATTAGAGGAACATAGGATAGTTTATCTCTCAGACTTGTGGACGAGAAAGAAATTTGTGACCGAGAAAGAAATTTGTGACCAAAGATGAACTAGAGACCATTACTGATCACAAAATTGAAAATTTTGATTATATCAAATTAAAAAGCCTTTGTACAAACAGAACGAATGCAAACAAGATTAGTAGGGAAGCAACAAACTGGGAAAACATCTTTACAATTAAAGGTTCTGATAAAGGCCTCATTTCCAAAATATATAGAGAACTGACTCAAATTTATAAGAAATCAAGCCATTCTCCAATTGATAAATGGTCAAAGGATATGAACAGACAATTTTCAGATGATGAAATTGAAACTATTACCACTCATATGAAAGAGTGTTCCAAATCACTATTGATCAGAGAAATGCAAATTAAGACAACTCTGAGATATCACTACACACCTGTCAGATTGGCTAAGATGACAGGAAAAAATAATGATGAATGTTGGAGGGGATGCGGGAAAACGGGGACACTGATGCATTGTTGGTGGAGTTGTGAACGAATCCAACCATTCTGGAGAGCAATCTGGAATTATGCCCAAAAAGTTATCAAACTCTGCATACCCTTTGATCCAGCAGTGTTTCTATTGGGCTTATATCCCAAAGAGGTGCTAAAGAAGGGAAAGGGACCTGTATGTGCCAAAATGTTTGTAGCAGCCCTGTTTGTAGTGGCTAGAAACTGGAAAATGAATGGATGCCCATCAATTGGAGAATGGCTGGGTAAATTGTGGTATATGAATGTTATGGAATATTATTGCTCTGTAAGGAATGACCAGCAGGATGAATACAGAGAGGCTTGGAGAGACCTACTTGGACTGATGCTAAGTGAGATGAGCAGAACCAGGAGATCATTATACACTTCGACAACGATATTGTATGAGGATGTATTCTGATGGAAGTGGATTTCTATGACAAAGAGACCTAACTGAGTTTCAATGGATAAATGATGGACAGAGACAGCTACACCCAAAGAAGGAACACTGGGAAACGAATGTGAACTATTTGCATTTTTTATTTTCTTCCCGAGTTAGTTTTACCTTCTGAATCCAATTCTCCCTGTGCAACAGGAGAACTGTTTGGTTCTGCAAATATGTATTATATCTAGAATATACTGAAACATACTTAACATATATAGGACTGCTTGCCATCTTGGGGGGGGGGGGGATGGAGGGAGGGAGGGGAAAAAATGAAACATAAGTGAGTGCAAGGGATAATGTTGTAAAAAATTACCCTGGCATGGATTCTGTCAATACAAAGTTATTATTAAATAAAATAAAATTTAAATTAAAACAAATAATAAAATAAAAATAAAAGAAAGAAAAAAAAATAAACAGTAACTGTTTCCTCATTCCTTTGATTGAATACAGACACTTATATGGAAGAGGGACACTTCTTTTTTATTATTTCAAGGAATTGAAACTATTTATTTTCCCCCTTCCAACTTATAAAGTCCAGAATCTTTAATCGAATTGAACATCAGATTGCCTTATTTTATAACCTGTTTTATATCCTGTTAAATGTTTTCTTTTATTATACAAAAATCTGTCTCTTCTTGTATGTAGGGTCTGGTGCTTAGATGAGGGAAGTAAGTCCTGGTATCTTGTCCAATTTTGCCTCCTGCAAATAAATAGATATGCTGGGAAACCTGAGCCTTTTTTTTACCCTTTTAGTGTTTTTAATCAATTCACATACCCTATAGAAGAATGAAGGGAGAAGTCAGAGAGTGAAGGCAGGAAAACTAATTCGGAGATTAATGGAAGTGAGAGGTAATAAGGATATGACGTATATAAAGTACATACATATGAATTATATAAGTACTTGTTTTTAAGTGTAGCAAAGTGAACAGATGTGAAAAAAAGACAAGATAATACCTGAATAGATGCTGGAATTGGGGAAAGAGTCAAGGGTAATTGAAAAATTAAATCTAAGTAACTACAATTATGGTGAAACGATGAATACTATTAGGAAAGTCTGAGAGAAATATTGGTTTAGTGAGAAAAATAATGACTTTGAATAAGTCCATAAATTATCTAGATAGAGATGTTCAAGAGAGAGGTGATTTTTTTCAATGAAATATTGAATTCAGGAAGGGAAATAGGCATCATTATCTAAAGTCAGTGGAGTCTTCTACATAGATATGAGACAGTAATTGAACTCATACAAACTGAGTAGCTCAAGAAAAGAATGTAGAGAGAATATAAAAATGCCAAAAAAAAAAAAGATACCAATATTTATCAGAAAGAAGGAAGATATTGATCCAACCAAGATTATAAAGAATACATTTTCAAATAGGATATAAACCAAGAGACTATAGAAGTTTTGAGAGTCAGAAGGGGAAATCAGTTAATATTATCAAAAGATGCGGAGAGATAAAGCAAAAATACAAAAATAAAAACGAATGAAAAACCTGAGCAAAGATTTTTGAATTTGTTAGACTCAATTGTAATCAGTGAATATTCTAGAAAAATGCTAATAAAATAAAATGGAAACTGGGGCCACTAAAGTGTACATAAGGATCTCTTCAAGATATATGCTGATTTAGAAAATTACAAATTGACTTTATATTTTATTGCTTTTAATTTTGTTTTATTAAATTTGTTTAATTTGTATGTTAACATGTTAAATTTGTGTGTATTTGTTAAATATTTCTCAATTGCTTTTTAATTTGGTTGAGCTATTCTGGGGAGCGCTGTAACCTGCATTTTAGTCAGTGAGTCCTGTACTTGATTTCTTTGTTCTGGACTTTGCTTGTCCCTGTGCCTGGTTATACTTGCAGTACAATAATTTCTCCATATGCCTTTTTTAATTATCTTCACCTTTCTCTTGTCAGATTCTGATATCTATTTCCTTATTCCTATTTTACCTTATTATTAAAACAATAAAGGTAATGTTCTGTATATTGATGTGTTTTGATCTAGGAAAAAAAATACAAATTTAAAAATTATGTATCAGGGGAAAATAATTAAAAGTGCATGTGTCACAACCCAGCCAGTCTCAAAATGAATTAATAAAAGTTTCTAACTTAATTGGCCACCTACATAGAAGAAAGAGAGGATGGATAGGAAAGGAGGAACCATAATTAAAAAACCCACAAGAAAAATAAAATTGAAAGAGAGAGACACAGAGATAGAGAGACAGAGACTGAGATAAATAGAGAGAATATTTTCCTGATAATAATTCAAGCTAAATAGTCCCTTCCCTTCTTGAAACTCCATGTTTCTGTGTATGGCTAGGATTTGTCATCATAAAGTAATTGTAGTTCATCATAAAGCCAAGAAGAACAGAGTCATTTGGTCATCCCAGAACATTGCTATTACTTTATATACACTACATTTTACTTGAGTTCATGGAAGGCTTTTCAGGTTATTGTTGTTAGTGTTGCTGCTGTTGTTGTTTTCTGAGAGCATCCTGCAATATTAAAATATTAAAATACCATAAGTTATTTGTACATTCCCCAAGAAGGAAATCATCCCTATTTTATTTTATTTTATTTTATTTTGCCCTGAGAAGAAAGTTGCTATAAATATTTTTGGACGTAGAGGTCCCTTTTCTTTTTAAAAAAATCTCTTTTGGTATTCACGTCTAGAAGTGGTATTGTTAGGTCAAACAATATGCATTAATTTATAGTCCTTTGAGCATGGAACATATCTTTTGATCATTTATCAATTGAGACATGATTCCTTTTTTGTTGTTGTTGTTTTGGGTTCCTTTTTTTTAAAATAAACTTGACTGAGTTCCTTCTGTGTTTGAGAAATAAGATCTTAACAGAGAAATCTCCTTCAAATTTTTTACAGTTATTTTTGTTAACTCTACTCCCTCCTCCTCCCATTAATTCTATTCTCTATCTCCTTTCAATTTGTCCCTACTCAAAAGGGTTTTGCTATGGACTAATCCTTACCCCAATATGCCCTCTTTTTTAATGAATCTACCCCTTTCCCATATCCCATTCCCCTCCTGTTTACCTCTGGGATAAGATTGATTTCTGTATACATATTGAGTTTATAGGTAATTGCCTCTTTGAGCCAGTTCTAGCTTCCATTAGTAAGGATTCACTTACTAATGAACCCTCCCCCTTTCCTCTCCAATGTAAAACATTTTTGTCACATAATATACACAGTTCTACTTTTCTCTCTCATTTGTCCCAGGACATTCCTCTCTTATGCCTTAATTTCATCTTTTCAGAAATTTTTCTTTTTTTTAATTGTGAAAACAGCTTTTTACTTTCAAAATAGATGTAAAGATAGTTTTCAACATTCATCCTTGCAAAATCTTTTATTCCAAAATTTTCTCCATCCCTTCCCCCACAGCTCCTCCTCTACACAGCAAGTAATCAATATATGATAACCATAGGCTTTTGCTTTATACATATTTTCTCAATTATCATGCTGCATAAGAAAAAATCAGATAAAAAGAAAAAATTAGAAAAATAAAACAAAATGCAAGAAAACAATAATAAAAAAGTGAGAATACTATGTGTGATTCACATTCAGTTCCCACAGTCCTCTATCTGGGTGCAGATGGTTCTCTTCATCACAAGATCATCAAAACTGGCCTAAATCACTGTTGAAAAGAGGTACTTGCCCCTACCAAAAGAGCTGCTACAAGTATTTTTCTGAGTCCTTTTCCCTTTTTATGATTTTTTGGGGGGGATACAAGCCAAGGACAAATACTGCTGGATCACAGAGTATGCACATTTCAATAGCCCTTTGTGCATAGTCCCAAATTGCTCTCTTAAATGGTTGTATCAAGTCACAATTTCACCAACAATGTATTAGTATCCCAGTTTTCCCACATCACCTCTAACATTTATAATTATTTTTCCCATCATTTTAACTAAACTGAGAGGTATGTAGTACTATCTCAGAGTTGTCTTAATTTGCATTTCTTGGATCAAAAGGAATTAAAAGCATTTTTTGACTATAGGAATGATTTTTAATTTCTTCATCTGAAAAATGTTTATTCTCTTTGAACATTTATCATTTCAACAATGGCTTATACTCTTTTTTTTTTTTGTATGTGCAATCTTTTATTTTATTTTTTTTTAATTTTATTTTATTTAATAATAACTTTGTATTGACAGAATCCATGCCAGGGTAATTTTTTACAACATTATCCCTTGTACTCGCTTATGTTTCGTTTTTTCCCCTCCCTCCCTCCACCCCCCCAAGATGGCAAGCAGTCCTATATATGTTAAATATGTTGCAGTATATCCTAGATATAATACATATTTGCAGAACCAAACAGTTCTCTTGTTGCACAGGGAGAATTGGATTCAGAAGGTAAAAATAACTCGGGAAGAAAATCAAAAATGCAAATAGTTCACATTCATTTCCCAGTGTTCCTTCTTTGGGTGTAGCTGTTTCTATCCATCATTTATCAATTGAAACTCAGTTAGGTCTCTTTGTCATAGAAATCCACTTCCATCAGAATACATCCTCATACAATATTGTTGTCGAAGTGTATAATGATCTCCTGGTTCTGCTCATCTCACTTAGCATCAGTCCATGTAGGTCTCTCCAAGCCTCTCTGCATTCATCCTGTTGGTCATTTCTTACAGAACAATAATATTCCATAACATTCATATACCACAATTTACCCAGCCATTCTCCAATTGATGGGCATCCATTCATTTTCCAGTTTCTAGCCACTACAAACAGGGCTGCTACAAACATTTTGGCACATACAGGTCCCTTTCCTTTTTTTAGTATCTCTTTGGGGTATAAGCCCAATAGAAACACTGCTAATGGCTTGTACTCTTAAAAATTTAAATTAATTCTCCACACATTTTAGAAATGAGACCTTCATCAGAAACCTTGGATGTAAAAATTTCCCCCAATTTTCTGCTTCCTTATAATATTGTCTGAGTTATTTTTGTTTGTATAAAAACTTTTTGACTTAATATAATCAAAATTATCCATTTTACATTTTATAATGCATGCTAGTAATTCCTTGGCCATAATGTCCTTCCTTCTACACAGATCTGAGAGGTATACTATGTTTTTTTCTTCTAATTTGTTGACCGTATCCCTCTTTATGTCTAAATCACGAACCTATTTCAAAAATATCTTGTATGAGGTTTTTATGTGTTGAGTAATGGCTAGTTTCTGCCATACTATTTTCCAATTTTCTCATAAATTTTTCTGAGATAGTAATTATCCCAGAAGCTGGGGTCTTTGGGCCTATTGTCTCTTGTGAGTCTAAAACTTTTCACTGATCAACTATTTCTTAGTCAGTACCAAATGGTTTTGATGATCACTGCTTTTTAATATAGTTTTAGTTCTGGTAAAGATAGGCCACAAAAATTTGCATTTTTTTCATTAATTTCTTTGAATTTCTTGATCTTTTGTTCTTCTAGATGAATTTTATTATTATCATGTCTAACTGTAATTTCTTGACAGTTTGATTGGCATGGCAATAAATAAGTGGACCAACTCACTTAGAATGATCATTTTCGTTATTTTAGCTAAGCCTACTAATGAATACTTGTTACTCTTTCAATTGTTTAGATCTGACTTTATTTGTGTAGAAAGTGTTATGTAATTATGTTCATATAGTTTCTGATTGTCTTGGCAGGTAAAGTCCCTAATACTTTATATAATCTGCAGTTACTTTAAATTGAATTTCTCTTTATATCTCCAGTTGCAAGACTTTGTTGGTAATATATAGAAATGTTGAAGATTTATGCAGATTTATTTTGTATCCTGAAACTTTTCTAAAGTTATTATTTATTTCTAATAGCTTTTTAGATGATTCTCAAGGATTCGATCAGTATTCCATCATATCATCTACAAAGAGTGATAAGTTTTCCTCATTATTTTAATTGCTTTTTTCTTTTTTCACTAAAGGTAATATTTCTAAAAAATATTGAATAAAAATATTAATATTGGACAAGCTTGTTTCACTCTTGATTATATTGCACATGCTTTGAATGTATCCTTATTAAATATGATGCTTGCTATTGGTTTCAAATGGATGCTACTGATAATTTTAAGGAAAACTCCAATTATTTCTGTTTTCTCTAATGTTTTTAATAGAATGGGTACTGGATTTTATCAAATGCTTTTTCTGTATCTATTGATATAATAATTTGATTGCTGTTAGTTTGGCTATTGATATAGTCAGTTATGCAAATAGTTGATCAATACTAATATTGAACAGTTAGTTCCAGCATTCCTGGTATAAATCCTACTTGGTCATGGTTTATTATCTTGGTGATAAGTTGCTGTAATCTCTTTGCTAATATTTTATTTAAGATTTTTGAAACAATATTCCTTTGAGAAATTGGTCTATAATTTTCTTTCTCTGTTTTGATTTTAACTGATTTAGGTATCAGTACCAAATCTATGAAATAAAGAAATTTGTAGGACTCCTTTTCTTTGCAATTTTCCAAATAGTTTGCATAACACTGGAATTAATTTTTCTTTGAATGGATGATAGAATTCACTTATAAATCTATGTGGCCCTGGAGATTTTTTCTTAAGGAGTTGAACAATAATAGCTTCTTCAGTTTTTCTAAAATGATTTTTTTTTAATTTCCCATCTATATTTTTGTAACTATTCATCCATTTCATTTAGGTGATCAAATATTTTGTTTTTCATTTAAGCAAAACAGCTGTTAATTATTGCTCTGATTTTCTCTTTATTGGTGTAAAGTTTACCTTTTTCATTTTTTTCCTTTTTCTAATCAAATTAACTAAAAGTTTATATATTTTGTTGAATTTTTCATAAAATCAACTCTTAGTTTTGTTTATTGGTTCAATAATATTCTGACCTATAATTTTATTAATCTTCCCTTTTATTTTCAGAATGTCAAATTTGGCATTTCATTGGGGGATTTTAATTTGTAAAAAGGCTTTTTCTAGATTTTTTAATTCCATACCCAATTCATTGATATTCTATTTTTCTATTTTATTCATGTATTTATTTAGAGATATAAAATTTCCCGTAAGAACTGCTTTGGTTGTATCCCATAAATTTTGATATGTTGTATCGTTATTGTCATTCTCTTAGATGAATTAATCTATTCTGTCTATGATTTATTTCCACTCAATCATTCTAAAGGATTAGGTTATTGGTTTCCAATTACTACTTGGTCAATTTTCTCTGGCCTTCTATTACATGTAATTTTATTGCATCACAATCTGTATCTGTCTTTTTGCATTGGCTTTTCAGATTTTTATGCTGTAATACATAGTCAAATTTTCTGCAGCTTCCATGTGCTGCAAAGAAAAAAGTATATTCATTTCAGTCCTCTCTCAATTTTCTATCAGGTTTATTTTACCTAACCTTTCTAAAACTCTGTTTACCTCCTTAATTTCTTTCTTGTTTATTTTGCAGTTTGATTTATCTAGTTCTGATAGAGCAAGGTTGAAACCACCCAGTAGTATAGTTTTGCTTTCTATTTCTTCTTGCAGATCTATTTACTTCTTCTTTAGGAATTTGAATACTATGCCACTTGGTAAATATGTTTAATATTGATGTTTCTTTGTGATCTTTGATACCCTTTAGTAAAATGTAGTTTCTTCCTTATTTCTTTTAATTACATCTATTTTTCCTTTTGCTTGAGATAAGAATTTGTTTTTTACTTCAGCTGAAACATAATAAATTCTGTTAAAGCCTTTTACTTTTATTCTGTATGTGTTTCTCTTTGTCAAATGTGTTTCTTATAAGCAACATATTGTAGAATTCTGGCTTTTATTCTAGTTTGCTATCTGCTTCCATTTTACGGTAGAGTTTATTCCATTCACATTCACAGTTAAGATAACTACCTATGTATCTCCTCCCATCTTATTATACTTTTCTTTCTCCTACTTTGTATTTTCACCCAGTGTTTTGTTTCTGACCACCATCTCCTTCAATCTTCCTTCCCATTTTATAACCCTTCCTATTTTTTTATCCTTTTTTCCTTCTACTTTTGTTCTCCATCCTATTAGTGAGCATTTTCCTTTCCTTTCCCCTTTCTCTCCCTATTTTTCTAGAGGATGAGAGAAGTTTTTATATTAAACTAAATATGTCTGATAGTCTCTCTTTAACCCAGGTCAGATGAGATTAATGTTCACACAATGCTCATCCCCCTCTATTCTGTCTCTCAACTGTAAAAAGATCCAACTCTTCTGGAGAGCAATCTGGAACTATGCTGAAACAACTATAAAACTCTGTGTTCCCTTTGACCCAGCACAGCTATTACTGGGTGTATATCCCAAGGAAATCATAAAGCAGGGAAAAGGACCCACATGTGCAAAAATGTTTGTAGCAGATTTTTTTTTTTTTTGTATGTGTTAGCAAAGAAATGGAAAAGGAGTGGATGTCTATCAGTTGGGGAGTGGCTGAACAAGCTGTGATACATGAAAGTAATGAAATATTATTATTCTTTAAAAAATGATGAACAAGCTGATCATAGAAAGGCCTGGAAAGATTCACATGAATTGATGCTGTATGAAACAAGCAGAACCAGGAATAAATACATTGTACAGAATAATAGCAAGAATGTGTGATGATCAACTGTGAAAGTCTTGGCTTTTCCCAACAGTTTAATGATTCGAAGCAATTCCAATAGACTTTGGACAGAAAATGCCTTCTGCATCCAGTAAGATCTAAGGAGACTGAATACAAATAAGTACATGCTATGTTTGTTTATTTTTCTGTTTTTTTTTTTCTCTCCCATGGATTTTCCTTTTTGCTCTGATTTTTCTTTCCCAACATGATTCATAAACAATGTGTATTAAAAATAAACTTACTACTATTAAAAATTATACCTGCATGCTCTAAGTATATTCCTAATAAAGAGTTCATCAGGAGTTTTATATATATATATATATATATATATATATATATATATATATATATATATAAATTTTCCCATATAGGCATATAAACATTTTCACCTTTAAATTAGTCTTTTTAGTTTGTTTTTGCCTTTTTATGATTCTCTTGAGTTCTGTATTTGAAGTCCAAATTTTCTGTTCAGCTCTGCTCTTTTCATCAACAATTAAATTAAAATCATCTATTTTGTTGAATATCCATCTTTCTCCCTATAAGATAATGATGAAAATATTTATGTAAGCTTAATAGTTTAGTATCTAAAGATATCAATAAGTGATAGTTAAGATAAGAATGAATAAAAAAAAGGACATTTAGCTCATTAAGAAAGTTTAATAGATAGACTAAATGCAAAAAGACATAATAGTCTACATTCATCACTTTATCAAGTAAAAAGTAATACTAGCTAGTTATTTGCCATATGCCAACCATGGCCACTCATCTAGTTGACTATAAAAAACAACTTGATAGCTCTGGTATATATTTTAAGCAGGATACATCTGGAAGTAGACAAAAGAGACACTTATGGGCAGTCTTCTCTCTTGAGAATGTATTACTTTTTGCCCTTCCCCTGGGACTTTCATCAGAGAATGATAAGAGTTGGCGCATATTTCTCTTAATGACTTTGCAATGAACTATTCACCTAGCAGAATAAATCTAACCCAGGAGGAAGATAGTGGAGATCTATAAGAAGATTATTCATAATAGTAAAGAAAAGAGCCAATAATGATGCAATCCAGATTTAGCCCTAGAATTAGGGAGTCAAAATTATCAAGAAGGCTTGGACAGCCCTACTGAAAAAAAAACAATCTTGCAAACATTTTCTGGGGTGTGTGTGTGTGTGTGTGTGTGAGAGAGAGAGAGAGAGAGAGAGAGAGAGAGAGAGAGAGAGAGAGAGAGACAGCGAGAGACAGAGAGAGAGAGAAAGGTCAGAAGGAGCTTGAGGAAACTAGAGAAAAGGAACCTCTGTTGCCTGTAATCCAGGGTAACATGTATGCTAAACAGCCATTGTACTCTGTATGAGGAACACAATTCCAGTTTCCTCCTTGTTAATACTCTTGAACAATGGTAATGCTGTTATGCCACAGTTCCCTTTTGAAGTTCTGACCTAATTTCCCCATTGTCCTATCTGCCTCAGGTTATAACCTTTCCCTCCTAATGTTTGATTTAGTTACTCAGCCTCAGGTTATAACAATTCCCTCTTAAGGTTTGATAGGATAAAGGTCTTATATCTTAGACTTTAAACTATACTTATTCCCTCTTAATGTTTAATGGGATAAAGGTCTTTATCCATTTTAGAAATCTTTAGAATATCAAGAGCCTAACTTTTGGGATAAGAATTCATTATTTGATAAAAACTGCTGGGATAACTGGAAATTAATATGGCAGAAATTAGGCATGGACCCACACTTAACCCCATATACCAAGATAAGATCAAAATGGGTCCATGATTTAGGCATAAAGAACAACATTATAAACAAATGAGAGGAACATAGGATAGTTTACCTCTCAGACTTGTGGAGGAGGAAGGAATTAGTGACCAAAGATGAATGAGAGACCATTACTGATCACAAAATAGAAAATTTTGATTATATCAAATTAAAAAGCCTTTTTACAAACAAAACTAATGAAAACAAGATTAGAAGAGAAGCAACAAACTGGGAAAACATCTTCACAGTTAAAGGTTCTGATAAAGGCCTCATTTCCAAAATATATAGACAATTGATTCTAATTTATAAGAAATCAAGCCATTCTCCAATTGATAAATGGTCAAAGGATATGAACAGACAATTTTCAGATCATGAAATTGAAACTATTACCACTCACATGAAAGAGTGTTCCAAATACTATTGATCAGAGAAATGCAAATTAAGACAACTCTGAGATACCACTACACACCTGTCAGATTGGCTAAGATAACAGGAAAAAATAATGATGAATGTTGGAGGGATGTGGGAAAACTGGGACACTAATGCATTGTTGGTGGAGTTGTGAATGAATCCAACCATTCTGCAGAGCAATCTGGAATTATGCCCAAAAAGTTATCAAACTCTGCATACCCTTTGATCCAGCAGTGCTACTACTGGGCTTACACCCCAAAGAGATACTAAAGAAGGGAAATGTTTGTGGCCGCCCTGTTTGTAGTGGCTAGAAACTGGAAAATGAATGCATGCCCATCAATTGGAGAATGGTTGGGTAAATTGTGGTATATGAATGTTGTGGAATATTATTGTTCTGTAAGAAATGACCATCAGAATGAATACAGAGAGGCTTGGAGCAACTTACATGAACTGATGCTAAGTGAAATGAGCAGAACCAGGAGATCATTATACACTTCAACAACAATACTGTAAGAGGATATATTCTGATGGAATTGGATTTCTTCGACAAAGAGACCTAACCCAGTTTCAAATGATAAATGATGGACAGAAGCAGCTACACCCAAAGAAAGAACATTGAAAAATGAATGTAAACTATTTACATTTTTGTTTTTCTTTCTGGGTTATTTTTACCTTCTGAATCCAATTCTCCCTGTGCAACAAGAGAACTGTTCGGTTCTGCAAACATATATTGTATCTAGGATAGACTGCAATATATTTAACATATATAGGACTGCTTGCCATCTAGGGGAGGTAGTGGAGGAAGGGAGGGGAAAAATTGGAACAGAAGTGGGTCAAGGGATAATGTTGTAAAAAATTACCCTGGCATGGGTGCTGTCAATAAAAAGTTATTATAAAATAAAATAAATTTAAAAAAAAGAAAAGCAATTAAAAAAAAACTTTATGGAAATAAGTAAAAGCTTAGGTTAAAAAAAAAAAAAAGAATATCAGGAGCCTCTCCAGTACCTACCATTATGTCCTCCTAGGACATTAGTTTATTCCCATCCAGGTACCTCCCACATTATGTCATTGTTCTTGTTATCCTATTAAAAAGTTTGCTGTCTGATACTTAGTGCTGGATTCTTTGAGATGATAGTCTCATCCAGCCCTGGGACCAACCATGGACCCATTTGGTCCCAGTATATCTCTCCATATAATAAATTATTAAATTGGTCTCTAATCTCTGTCTTGCTCAGTTTCTCCAGCATTACAATGCAATATACCCTTTTCAGTTATTTTTTTTATCATATCTCTTTGAAGTTGAGGGATTTATTCTTATAAAGTACTCTGAATGTTAACTCTATCTATGTGTGTGTATCCTCATCATTTCATCATGTGTTGAATATTGTTCAACACATGATGAAATGATGAGGAAATTAAAATTGAATCTTGATAATGTGAGTAGAAAAAAATAGTGATATATGTAAGGGAGGTAAATCAAAAAGACCTAAAAAATGAATCAACATGAACATTTAGAAAACAGTTTCAAAAATGAATGCAAACAAAAAGAATGACAGTAGTATCTGCAGTATAAATTAAGATTTTTGAATAAGGGGAGGTATTAGAAGGCAAGGTGATGAGCTGGTTTTATAATTGTTGACTTTGTGATATAGATGTCAAACAAGCAATTGACAAGAGGTGGATAGAACTCTAGAGAATGATTTGAAATTAATATATAGATTTGAAAGGCATATGCCTAGAAATATAATTGAAGTGATGAAATTTCTAAGGAAAAATTCCATGAAAAAAAAGTTTAATCACTAATGCTTTTAATACTATCAATTTTAGTTAATTTAATGAATGCACACACATTCACACACACACGCTCACACACACATGGACTCCCCAGATGTATACTCACACAGGCAGACACATAAGACTTTTCTTGTAGGAAGAAAAAAATTAAAACAAAATCAAGAGATATAGTGATTATGTCTAATGGTTCAACATTCAATGCCCTAAGTCTCTCTCTGTCTAATAAGAAAACTAGAGGTATGCTTCCTGATTTGTTCTCATGGGCTAAGATTGGTCACTTAAATTACTCCTATTTTGGCTTTGTTTTCAGAGTCTTTTAAAAATATTATTATAATAAGTTTATGCTGTTTTACAAACAACATCAAGTTAGATAACTTCTTATGGATCTCTAATATATATATATATATAATATATATATATATATATATAATATATATATATATATATATATATATATGTTGTTGTGTGTTATTGCACAATAGTATTCCATTACATAGAAGCATCACAAATTCCTCAGTGATTTTCCACTGGATAGGAACTTTGTTTTCAAATTTTGATAAATTTATTGAATTTGTAAATACAACCAGAAAGAACTATTTCATAGTTTTCCATGGTAACACATTTTCCTCTTTTTATTTTTTTTTCACAAAAATATGCCACTTTACGCAAAGAAGCTGCCACTGAAAAATCCCTTCTTGTACTTTATGAGCCACTATGAATTTATAGAGTAAGGAACTAAAAGTGCATTTAGAATTACTAATAAATAAAAAAAAATATGAAAATTATAACTTCATTAATTTTAAATCTTAATTATTATTAGTTATCTTAAATATTTTCATTAAATGAAAAAAGTGTTTAAACAGGAATTTTTGATAATGTCCTCTCTTGTCTTGGCAAAAGTAGATTGTCCTAAAGCAGGGCCATTTATTTGGTTAAACCAATAATTGATCCTTTGCAATTGTATCTTATTTAAAAGTGGCAAGCAGCCAATATCATAGTCAATAGAGTTATTCACCTATCTGCTGGTAGCTTAGTGATCATAAATTTTTATGATATATTATTTATTGTGAAAAAGAAAAGTTTAGTGCCTCACACTATTTTGAGAACATTATTTCCTAAAAATAAAGTATACCTAGTGCCCTCCTCCTTTCTTCTAAACTACTGTTAATATCTATTTTCATTGAGTTCAGGTTGTTTTTGTTTCATTTTTTGGTATTGCTAGTTTGGGCATAGAAAACTAAAGAGACACTTAAAGGAAATAGGCAACTTTTTACCTATATTCTCAGAAGGTTTGCAAAAGTACATTATCTACAAGTGGCATAAAAGTTACTCTTCTGAATCATATCAGAGGTTTACTCTTCTTTTTCAGTAGTTCTGAATTTCAGGAGCTTATACATAGATGGCAGAGTGGAGCTATATAAAAATTTAGGAAGCAAAGCCCAGTCTTCTTCTCCATGAATTATATATTTATTTAGTTAGTTAGTTTAAAAAAAAAAAAAAAACTAAGTGGAAGAGTTCATTCTATGCCTCAGTTATTATATGTGGACCCAGATGACTCTGGAGGGAAAAGTGAGGCATATGACTTTGCAAAGATTTCCCTCATATAAATCTAATTCATTTGCATATTATGCCATCACCTCCCTGATATCATGGTCCTCTTCAAGAATGAAGGAAAAACAACTCAGGGTATTTATATTAAAATGAATTTGAACCAGATCAGAAGCTAATTCAATAAAGCAATCGATCAACAAGCATAGATTTATTAAACATTGGAAGATGACTGTGGGCACTAGCAGGAGAATAAAATTTTTTGTCTGAGTTCCAGGTCAAAGGGGATAGTTGAAGTAAAACTAAAGGCACAATCTCCCACATTTCAGGTTTAGTGATCCTTACACTAATGAATTATAATTTTAAAAAAAATTTAACCCAAAGAAAAACTCAAACATAGAAACTTAGTAAGGGAATAGCGAAGACGAGTGTTCATCTTCAGAGTAGGATAGTGAAGTGAAAAGAACCTGTTCTTTACCAAAGAGTCGTTAAATGACTATTGGACCAGAAAGATTTAATAGAAAAACTGCAAAAAGACCCAAAATGTAACAAGAAGGTTACATGGGGGAGGCAGAACATGGTTATCAAATTAGAAACAAAAATACAGATTCTTAAAGACAAAAATTATTTTTAAATTAGAATTGCGCAAGGGGAAGCCAGTGAAGCTATAAGAGACCAAGAAATAGTGGAGTGGAGAGTGAATGGTGGAAAGTAGATAAGACATTACCTGAGCTCTCCCCAGTTTCCCTCAGAATCAATGCGAGATCAAGCCTCTGAATGGATTTTGGAGTGACAGAACCCACAAATACTTAAAATGTAATAATTTTCCAGCTTTAAGCATCTTGGAAGAACTTCAGGAGAGGCTTGTCTCATTGGACAGGAAGGATGTTGCCTAGCACAGATGGCATGTAAAGAGAGAGGGTTCAGGGAGGCCTGATGAGGAGAGGCCCCGTGTAGGGAATCTTAGTCAAAATATTGCAATTTTGCTACTCTCTCCTAGTTAAGAATGTCAGTATATCAGCAGATCAGGTGTGAGAACTCCAGTACAACAACAAGGCAGATTGTGAGACTTAAACCCTAGCATGACAGGTAGAACTTAATCAGGCCCACTCAGTGGAGTGAGAAAGCCTGCAGCACCACCAGCCCCAACAGAGTCAATGAGAGTTCCCTGTCTTCCTTCAAAAAAAGCTTAGAACAATTTCTGCTGTGCCCTAACCACAGAGCACAATTTTTAAAATAAGTAAAAAAGCAAAAAGAGCTCTGACTACAGAAAGTTACATATGAATATATATATGTGTGTGTGTGTGTGTGTGTGCGCGCGTGTGTGTGAGTGTGTGTGTGTGTACATACATATGTGTGCATATACATCCATACATATATATGTATAAATATATTCATGACTTATTAACCATATACTACTGCCGGAACTATGCTAAAGTTGGTTGACTTTATAAAGTTGACTTTATATCAAGTCAAAAGGAAAAAGATATAGTCTTAATTCTTAGGTAGCCTAAGTAATATCAAAAGAGATAGCATATACAATTTTAATTATTCACAAACAATAAGCAAAATAAATGTGGCATTTGGTAGGACACTCAGACAATAAGCATTTATAAATTATCTACTATGTTACAGGCATGGGGATACAAAAAAAAAGTCTAAAAACTGTTCCTACCTTCAAAAAGCTTACAATATAATGAAGCAGACAATAAGCAAATGCAAATGGAGAAACTATATATGGAATAAATAATGACTAACTGAGGAAAAGAACAAGAATTAAAAGGCAGTGGGAAAGTCTTCTTGCAGAAGATGGGGTTTCAGTTGTAACTTGGAGAAACCTGGAAAAAAGATAACATGAAGATATGTAAAGTGAGCATTTTAGATATAGATACATCCAAAAAAAAGTGTCTGGAGCAGAGATAGTGTACATTTTTTATGGAATAGCAAAGGAGTCTAAAATTTTCTGTGGGAGAAGGATGGTGTTGGTAATGGTGTAAAGAGCAAAAAAAAAAAAAAACTAAAAAAACACAGACATAGATTATGAATTTCTTTAAATGACAGAGAATTTTGCATTTGATTCTGTATATGATAATGAACCATTGGAGATTTTTTGATTATCGGGGATAATAGAATCATTTTTATACTTTAAGAAAATCACTTTGGCAACTGAGTGAAAGATGGACTTGAGCGCAGAGAGACTAATGTCAGGCAAAGCAAGATGCTATTACGATATTCTAGCTATTGATAATGAATGCTACACTGGAGTGATGATCGTGTCAGAGAAGACAGTGCAGTGTATTAAAGAGATACTGCAAAGGTGAAGTCAGAAGTTTTTGGCAACAGATTGGATTTGGGGGTGAGAAAGAGTGAAGAGTTGAAGTGAGTCTGAAATTGCGAGTCTGTGGGATTAGTGACACTCTTAACAGTAATATATAATGAGTAATAAGAAGAATGCTTAGGGAGAAAAATAATAAATTTAATTTTAGACATGTTGAGTTTAAGATTTAATCCTATTTGACATAACTCAAAAGTGAAGATGCCAAATTAGAAGTCAACAGTGACATTAAAGTTATATGGATATACCTGAGAATCATTAGTATAGTGATGGTAATTAAATTCACAGGAACTGGTATGAGCTCAAAATACTGTATTAGATAGGGTAAACTTGAATGGATTTAGGACAACTCATTCTGTGATATCCATATGCAGTTGATACAACTTGGCTGAGAAGAGAGGAGTAAAAAGAATGAATACTGAAAAAAAGCCATTGCATCTGACAATTATAACATCATTGATAACTTCATAGAAAGCAGTATCAGTGGAAAGGTGAGGCTAGAAATTGGGATAATAGGAAGTTAAAAAGAGAAGAGATGGTAGATCCTACTGTAGATTACTTTCTCAAAGAATTTAGCATTTACATTTAGCATACACATTTTTTCATAAGCAAAATCAATGCATTTAAAGTCAGAAGCAAACTGATATCAATTAAAGAAACATATTTTGATTGATTATCTTTCATAAAAATATGCCATCAAAATCCTTAATGAATTAAAATTAAAAAACTAGATAATAAAAGATATGAATGAATAATCTCTAAAAGAAGAAACACACTCAAGTTATAACCATCTGAAAATTTCAATATCATTAATTGTAGAGAAAATGCAAATTCTAATAAGATCAAGACATTCCTTTGCATGTTTTAGTTTGCAAAGCTTGTGAGAAAATAAAGAAAATATATATTTAGAAGAAGTGTGAGAAAATAGGCAGTAAAATTCAATGATGAAAACAATTTAATTGTTCAAATAACTTGAAAAGAAATTTAAAATTGTGTGAGAAAATTTTATTTTTTTTTAATTTTTATTTAATAATTACTTTATATTGACAGAATCCATGCCAGGGTAATTTTTTTTTTTACAACATTATCCTTTGCACTTGTTTCTGTTCCAATTTTTTTCCCCTCCCTCCCTCCACCCCCTCCCCTAGATGGCAAGTAGTCCTTTATATGTTGGATATGTTGCAGTATATCCTAGATACAATATATGTTTGCAGAACCGAACAGTTCTCTTGTTGCACAGGGAGAATTGGACTCATAAGGTATAAATAACCCGGGAAGAAAAACAAAAATGCAGATAGTTCACATTCCTTTCCCAGTGTTCTTTCTTTGGGTGTAGCTGCTTTTGTCCGTCATTTATCAATTGAAACTCAGTTAGGTCTCTTTGTCAAAGAAATCCACTTCCATCAAAATATGTCCTCATACAATATCGTTGTCGAAGTGTATAATGATCTCCTGGTTCT
Source organism: Antechinus flavipes (assembly GCF_016432865.1). Lineage (NCBI taxonomy): Eukaryota > Metazoa > Chordata > Mammalia > Dasyuromorphia > Dasyuridae > Antechinus > Antechinus flavipes. The sequence continues at coordinate 414,306,849 of NC_067398.1, forward strand.
GCTCATTTCACTTAGCATCAGTTCATGTAAGTCTCGCCAGTCCTCTCTGTATTCATCCTGCTGGTCATTTCTTACAGAACAATAATATTCCATAACATTCATATACCACAATTTACCCAGCCATTCTCCAATTGATGGGCATCCATTCATTTTCCAGTTTCTAGCCACTACAAATAGGGCTGCTACAAACATTTTGGCACATACAGGTCCCTTTCCCTTCTTTAGTATTTCTTTGGGATATAAGCCCAATAGAAACACTGCTGGATCAAAGGGTATGCACAATTTGATAATTTTTGGGCATAATTCCAGATTGCTCTCCAGAATGTTTGGATTTGTTCACAACTCCACCAACAATGCATTAGTGTCCCAGTTTTCCCGCATCCCCTCCAACATTCATCATTATTTTTCCTGTCATCTTAGCCAATCTGACAGGTGTGTAGTGGTATCTCAGAGTTGTCTTAATTTGCATTTCTCTGATCAATAATGATTTGGAACACTCTTTCATATGAGTGGTAATAGTTTCAATTTCATCCTCTGAAAATTGTCTGTTCATATCCTTTGACCATTTATCAATTGGAGAATGGCTTGATTTCTTATAAATTTGAGTCAGTTCTCTATATATTTTGGAAATGAGGCCTTTATCAGAACCTTTAACTGTGAAGATGTTTTCCCAGTTTGTTGCTTCCCTTCTAATCTTGTTTGCATTAGTTTTGTTTGTACAAAGGCTTTTTAATTTGATGTAATCAAAATTTTCTATTTTGTGATCAGTAATGGTCTCTAGTTCATCTTTGGTCACAAATTTCTTTCTCCTCCACAAGTCTGAGAGATAAACTATTCTATGTTCCTCTAATTTATTTATAATCTCGTTCTTTATGCCTAGGTCATGGACCCATTTTGATCTTATCTTGGTATATGGTGTTAAGTGTGGGTCCATGCCTAATTTCTGCCATACTAATTTCCAATTATCCCAGCAGTTTTTATCAAATAATGAATTCTTTTCCCAGAAGTTAGGGGCTTTGGGTTTGTCAAACACTAGATTGCTATAGTTGACTATTCTGTCTTGTGAACCTAGCCTTTTCCACTGATCCACTAATCTATTTCTTAGCCAATACCAAATGGTTTTGGTGACTGCTGCTTTATAATATAATTTTAGATCAGGTACAGCTAGGCCACCTTCATTTGATTTTTTTTTCATTAATTCCCTTGAGATTCTCGACTTTTTATTGTTCCATATGAATTTTGTTGTTATTTTTTCTAGGTCATTAAAATATTTTCTTGGAAGTCTGATTGGTATAGCACTAAATAAATAGATTAGTTTAGGGAGTATTGTCATCTTTATTATGTTCACTCGGCTGATCCAAGAGCACTTAATATTTTTCCAATTATTTAAGTCTGACTTTATTTGTGTGGAGACTTTTTTATAATTTTGCTCATATAATTCCTGACTTTCCTTTGGTAGATAGATTCCCAAATATTTTATGGTATCAACAGTTATTCTGAATGGAATTTCTCTTTGTATCTCTTGCTGTTGGGTTTTGTTGGTGATGTATAAAAATGCTGAAGATTTATGGGGATTTATTTTGTAGCCAGCTACTTTGCTAAAATTATGAATTATTTCTAATAGCTTTTTAGTAGAATCTCTGGGGTTCTCTAGGTATACCATCATATCATCTGCAAAGAGTGATAGTTTCGTTTCCTCATTGCCTACTCTAATTCCTTTAATATCTTTCTCGACTCTTATTGCCGAGGCTAGTGTTTCTAATACGATATTAAATAATAATGGTGATAGTGGGCAAACTTGCTTCACTCCAGATCTTACTGGGAAAGGTTCCAGTTTTTCCCCATTGCATATGATGCTTACTGATGGTTTTAAATATATGCTCCTGACTATTTTAAGGAAAAGTCCATTTATTCCTATGTTCTCAAGTGTTTTTATTAGGAATGGCTGTTGGATTTTATCAAATGCTTTTTCTGCATCTATTGAGATGATCATATGGTTTTTGTTTGTTTGGTTATTGATATAGTCAAGTATGCTAATAGTTTTCCTAATATTGAACCAGCCCTGCATTCCTGGTATAAATCCTACTTGGTCATAGTGTATTATCCTGGTGACGATTTTCTGTAATCTTTTTGCTAATATTTTATTTAAGATTTTAGCATCAATATTCATTAGGGAGATTGGTCTATAATTTTCTTTCTCTGTTTTCAGCCTACCTGGTTTAGGTATCAGTACCATGTCTGTGTCATAAAAGGAGTTTGGTAGGACTCCTTCATTCCCTATTTTTTCAAATAGTTTATTTAGCATTGGAATTAATTGTTCTTTAAATGTTTGGTAGAATTCACATGTAAATCCATCTGGTCCTGGGGATTTTTTCTTAGGGAGTTGATTGATAGTTTGTTCTATTTCTTTTTCTGAGATGGGACTGTTTAGGATATTTACTTCTTCCTCTGTTAGTTTGGGCAAGCTATATTTTTGGAGGTATTTTTCTATTTCATTTAAGTTGTCGAATTTATTGGCATAAAGTTGGGCAAAGTAACTCCTAATTATTGCTCTAATTTCCTCTTCGTTAGTGGCGAGTTCTCCCTTTTCATTTTTAAGACTAACAATTTGATTTTCCTCTTTCCTTTTTTTAATCAGATTTACTAAGGGTTTGTCTATTTTGTTGGTTTTTTCATAGAATTAACTCTTAGTTTTATTAATTAATTCAATAGTTTTTTTACTTTCAATTTTATTGATCTCTCCTTTTATTTTTAGAATTTCAAGTTTAGTGTTTGACTGGGGGTTTTTAATTTGTTCCTTTTCTAGCATTTTTAGTTGCAAACCCAATTCATTGACCTTCTCTTTCTCTATTTTATACAAATAGGCCTCTAGAGATATGAAATTTCCCCTTATTACCGCTTTGGCTGCATCCCATACATTTTGGTATGATGTCTCATTATTATCGTTTTCTTGGGTGAAGTTATTAATTATGTCTATGATTTGCTGTTTCACCCAATCATTCTTTAGTATGAGATTATTTAGTTTCCAATTATTTTTTGGTCTACTTCCCCCTGGTTTTTTGTTGAATGTAATTTTCATTGCATCGTGGTCTGAAAAGGATGCATTTACTATTTCTGCCTTACTGCATTTGAGTTTGAGGTTTTTATGTCCTAATATATGGTCAATTTTTGTATAGGTTCCATGAACTGCTGAAAAGAAAGTGTATTCCTTTCTGTTTCCATTACATTTTCTCCAGAGATCTATCATATCTAACTTTTCTAGTATTCTATTTACCTCTTTGACTTCTTTCTTATTTATTTTGTGGTTTGATTTATCTAATTCTGAGAGTGCAAGGTTAAGATCTCCCACTATTATAGTTTTACTGTCTATTTCTTCTTGCAGCTCTCTTAATTTCTCTTTTAAGAATTTAGATGCTACACCACTTGGTGCATATATGTTTAATATAGATAGTGCTTCATTATCCATGCTACCCTTTAGCAAGATATAGTGCCCTTCCTTAATTTATTTTTTTTTAATTAGATCAATTTTTGCTTTAGCTTGATCTGAGATCAGGATGGCTATCCCTGCTTTTTTGACTTCACCTGAAGCATAGTAGATTTTGCTCCAACCTTTTACCTTTAACCTGCATGTATCTCCCTGCTTCAGGTGTGTTTCCTGTAAACAACATATTGTAGGATTCTGACTTTTAATCCATTCTGCTAACCGCTTCCTCTTTATGGGGGAGTTTACCCCGTTCACATTTATGGTTAGAATGACCAATTCTGTATTACTTGCCATCTTGTTAACCCTGGTTTATGCTTTTCTCCCTTCTTTCCCCTTTCCCCCCTTCCCAGTATTAAGCTTGTGAGCACCACTTGCTTCTCACAGCTCTCCCTTTTTAGTATCCCTCCCCCCACCTTAGAGTTCCTCCCCCTATCTTACCCCTTTCCCTCCCAGTTTCCGTATTCCCTTCTTCTTAGCTTATTCCTTCCCTTTTCACTTTTCCCTTCTCACTTTTCAATGAGGTGGGAGAAGTTTCACCATAGATTGAATATGTCTTAAGATTTTTCACTTAAAGCCAATTCTGAAGGCAGTAAGATACCCACTATAATCATCCCCCTCCATTCTTTCTCTCAGATATAGTAGGTTTCCTATGCCTCTTCATGAGATGTACTACCCCCACTTTACCCTTTTTCTGGTACAATGTCCTTTCCACATCAATTTCTAGAACAAGGTATACATGTATTCTTTATATATCTATATAGTCGAAATATAGTTCCCAAGATTAATCTTTATGTGTGAGAAAATTTTAAATCATTTTCACATTCTTTCACCTATCATATGCATTTCTGCCACTATGCATCAATCTCTCTCCTCAGGTTATTTAATACAAGAACAGAAGTGTATATAGAACATTTTTAGTAGAATTTAAGCTTATTGTCAGTGAGAACAGTCGTGTATGTGTATTTACATTTCCATATGGCTAGCATAATCACTGACACATAATAAGACCTACTTCCACAAATGCTTGTTAGTTGAAGGATTGATGGAATGAGAACACCTTCATTGGAAATAATAGAAAGCTGAAAACAAATATATATTCAACTATTGAAGAAAGATGGAAAAAATCCTGATCATATTAAATGTCATTGTGTTGTGTGTTACAATAAGAAATATTCTTAGAAATATGGGAAGACTCACTTAAGTGATTAAAAAGTGAAGAAGCTAAGCAATCTGCCCATTGAATACAGTATTGTAAATGAAATGTTAATATTCAGGAAAACAGCATTCTCTTTATACAGTGGTGCATGATTATCCCATGCATACTACTGAAGTTTACAGATGCATCATTTCTATTGACATAGGATAATCTAGATATTTTGCAGTAATATATAATGTGTAGAGAGCTGTGTTTGGATATTTGTTAGGAAATTCAGTTATAATAAAATAATATTTGAGAGAGAGAGAAGAAGAAGAGGGAGAGAAAGAGAGAGAGGGAGGGAGAAAGAGAGAGAGAAAGAGAGACAGAAAAGAAGACAACAAAGAGAGAAACAAAGAGAGACAGAGGAAAACAGAGAGAAAGAAGATTGGATCACTTGTAGATTTGCATACAACCCCTCAGTCTGCCACGTTATGTTTAATTTTATTATTCTGAACTCTAAAGCAATTTGGGAGTATGTTGCTTACTGTCATCTTAATTAATACAATCACAACTTTTTTCTTATTAATCAGGTGACACAAAACTCAACCCCAGTTCATTAAATATTATTTATTGAATAAGTTGGAGTAATCTCAAACTTCAAAAGCAGCTATTCATGTTCAGTGAGTTAACAAAAGTGAAGAAGTATTTTTAAGTAAAAAGAAAAAGACAGATGATTATTAATAATATTTTAGCTATGAGAATATTCAGTCAGAATCACCTTAAACTATTTAAGTGTCACTAGTCACTCTTCTACATTTTAAGAAATAAAATTTTACCATTCATTTCAAGTCATTTAATAATTAAATCCTTGAGGTTAGAATTATGAATCTTTCATATTTCTCTTTTAAAAAAGAGTCAAAGTTTGTATCTCAAGAAATGAATTAGATAGTTCTTTTTCTCTTCCAACTTTTTTAGTCATCACAGGATAGTCTTTCTCAGATGTGGTGTATTTGCCAGCTATGTTAAAGTTGCAGTTTGTTCTGGTCTCTCTAATAATTTCCACATTCCCATCCCTTCTACTCCCTATAGTAAGTATATTTCTAAGGAGACTGTATAAAATGGCAATAGCAAGAAATAAGATCACAGAAAAGAAAACAGGAAATTATGTACAAACCACTACAAAGATCAAAGGCACATAATCAACCAGTTCAGTCATATATTAGCCAAAAATCACATCCTGGTGATATGTACTCATTTAGGGGAAACATCTTTGCTTTGTTATCAGGAGCTTTTGGTTCTATGATAAATAAATATCGGATAAAATTCAGATATTCATAGGAAAGACTAGCAGATCTCCAAATCATCTGGATAATTTTGAGATGATATGAACATGATAGAAATAATTTAGATGTGTTAATGAACTATCCCTAAGTTGGCATAGGTAAGAGTTAATCCATTCTCACAATCAAACAAAACCCCAAACTCTTGCCCCTCATCCTACCATTATTCCATATCATTAGGTTCCATGCTACCTAATGTTCTTGAATGATACTCTATATCTTCACTTGTCTTCCTCACCGCATGTTGCCTTCCTTCATGTTCATTCTATCCCCTGTTCCCACTCAATCTGCCTCTGTGTATACCTCCATTCATTTCTTGTACTCTATATTCGTGGTGTTTGCTTCTCCACCTTCTGTGCCTTATTAAAATGTGACTATAATACCACTCCCATGGCCATCTTTTTTTTTTTCCTGTCAATTGCCCAAAGAATTGGAATTGATTACTCCACTTCATAATTTCTTAAATTACTTATTGATTTACCATAAATCTTTGAAAATTCTCTGTAACAGAGATTTTCTACAAATGCTCTAAATCATCTGCAATTGTGGCACTCCTGTGGGAAATTGATGGAATCTTCTGGGGGAAGACATATCATATTCCATAACACAGCCTTGGGAAAATCCTTTCCATTGGATGTAGCCAGGAACAAATTCAATCTTTAACTCTATTAGAATGGTCATTCTCTCTCTCATTGAAGTTCTTGTTGATACATGGAATGGACCGTATGAAGTGAGCCAAGTTTATGAATGGTCTATTTTTCCCTTTTCACTTTAATTCCTATTGCCATAAAAATCAGGTTTTGATTTTTAGTAAGTTTTGGGTTCTAAGTACATGTGGGGGAATCCCCAGACCCAGGAGCTCTATTTTCTGTCTGTCCACTAAACATACAAAATTTCTAATATTTAATTTTAGCTAATGGGCATTATAATGGTAGATAATCATCAAGTACTAAATTTTTACTATCTAGAGTGTTTTTCTACTGTTTCCTGTCATAACTTTTATGGATAGTTAAGTCTGGATTCCTCAAGGATAAGCACTTTTATAGTTTCTGCTAATGATGACCAGTTCTTGAATTGCCAGCATAAAGTTTTCTGTTTTCAACTCTTCACTATGAATATTAGTTTTTTTGTGAGAATACAGCTATAATATTTTAACTCTATATGATGGTCTATAACCTATCATTAGCCTTTATTAGTGAAATGATATCTTACAAAAGTTTGTATTTTACCTACTTAACACATGCTCTAAGAATGTCTACCAATCATCTTCCTCCTTTTTGGTGTGAAAGTGTTCATTTTTTATAACTATCTCAAGAGTGGCATTACCCAAGTTTTTTAAATACAGTATATTATTCATTACTGTTGCTTTCATTGTTTTGTTTTGTGTTGTGTTAATTTGGTGCTTTTCAGTTATAAAACAATTTATAATTATAAAAAGGCCTATTAAGATTGGAATTGAATATTTTCCCATTCAGATGTGATTTAAAAAAAAAAAAAAAAAAAAAAAACCTGAGTTAGGCCTCAACATATTCAGCCACAGATTTCCTAAAGACTTCATATTCTATTTGTCTTCTCTCTCTATATATATATAGATGTCTGGGCTAGTTCTCTGAAGGGCCTCAGGATCAGTCAGAGTTAGGATCAGTCAAAGCCCTTGATCTTTAGAGGAGAAGTGAAGGAAGCAGGCAAGCTTGCCAAAGGTGAATCCTGAAGTCCTCTCTCCTCATAGTGCTGTGGCAGAGAGACTCTGACCCTTTCCCTCAGTTCTCCAATCCTTGCCTCTAATTACCTCATCACAACACATTCAGCAATTGCCAATTGTGAGGAGAGCCATCACATTACTATATGTTTATAGAACCATTATCACATCTTCAGTAGGTAATTAGCCTTAAGTGCTCTGCTATCTTAGATTCAAATACACCTTTTCAGAGTTCCAACCCTCTACATTTCTCTGTCTCTGTCTCTCTTCTTTCTCTGTATCTTCTTTGTGATTCTGTCTCTTTATCCATCTATCGATCTACACATAAAGATAAATATAGATGGATAGATTGATAGACGTATAAGTAGATAGAAGCTAGATATTCCTTCGTCTGCTGGCTTATTAGTACTTTTGGATTAAAGCTCAAGACTTTTTTTTTCTGTTGTCACAAGAACAACTTTATTATTAAGGACTTAGAGGGGATTTGAAATATTGATGGTGATGTTGATGAAAATGATGATAAAGATTCACTACTATTACAACTACTACCCACAACTACTGCTATGAAAATGACCATTGTTGCTTCTAATATACCAGGAAAGCAGAGTCTTTACAAATTTTCATGATTCAGCACTAACATTGCATTGAAAATATAGTTACTTTTAAAGTAAATTTAAGGAATTGGTATGTTACTTAAATAATACAATTAAAATTGCAATATCTTTTGAAAAGCTTTTTTTCTGAAAATTTCCATTCTATATAATTAATATTGCATTCTACAGATATTTAAAATGCTATGTAGAATATTACATTTTTACATCCCATTTTATATGTTTATTTAAGAGTTGTTTTTAATGTGTATGAACACCTGCATCTCACATTCTGTGTGTACTTAGAGTTCTACTATGCTGTCAAGGAAGACGTGATAGTCTAAAATAATCAATGATTTCTTGTAATAGAGCACACATGTCTAAGTTATCTTATTTGAATTTTAATTAGATTTTAAGTATGTTTTTAGTATATGTTCATTTTGAGGTTTTTGTTTCTCTCCCCAAAGTCTCCACTGAGTAAGCCATTTAGAGTTCTCTTTAAGTTAACTGTGTTAACATAATTTCTAATTTCTTCTTCTGAGCTAAAGGAGTTCCCTGCTGCTTGACTATTTGACTGTTTAATTGCTTCATGGCCTCCCAAATTGAATTCTATAGCAATGTACTTTACTAGTGAAGTAGTGAGCTTTTCAGCCTGCTTGGAAATAAAACAGAGTTTATGATACAGGGTAGTGATTCAAGGTTACTTTGTAAGTAAAGTTTCTCTGATATTATTCTCTCTTCTACATAGTTTTAGGTCATCTGCAAATTCAATTCCAAGACTGATGTAGTCTTTATTTTTTTTTTTTTTACTATTAAGAAATCTTCCGACTCTTTAATATCTATTTAATAAATTAATCTGTCCATTTTCAGCATCTCCCATTTCTAAAATTCTCTTAATTAATTCACAATGGAAATGCTTGTCAGAGGATGTGAGAAGACAAGGAGAAAAAAGAATGTAAGCTAGAATTAGAAAGTTTGAGGATTAAATTTTGTTCATCTTAACAAATATGCATTTACCAATGTCTGTATAGTATGTATATTGAGAAATACAAAATACTATGTAATTTGCATTCTCTTTAAATACTGAAGAAACTATAAAGACCAAAATTTAATAAATAATGTAAACTCTTTGTCCTGAACAATAAAATTATTTTTATTGGCATAACAAAATCATGTACACTTCAGGACTTTATCCCTCTTCAAAATCCTTGTACCATTTCTTTTCTCAAATTTACTTAATACAGATACTGAATTCACATGAATTTTTCATGATGAAACAAAAAACCCCTGAAAAGGAGCAATATCACATTTTCATGTTCCAATATCAAGAAATTGCATAACTGATTTAAAAAATTAATTCATTGAAGCATTGATTAGAAAGAAAAATGTAAAATTAGTGTACAAGAAAGTCTGTTTGCAAAAATGAGGAACTCTTAGAAGTGTGAGCTATTTCTAGAATATATAGTATTTCAAAACATGAATAGATAAGTAGCAGTCTAAATGAGCATGATATATTTATAATTAATCATAAAGAAATTTATTGTAATTATCAAAAACTACAGGGGCTGTTCAGAAATGTCATTACAATCCCCAATTCTGAAACCATGGATTTTCTTATCAATTGAAGGTTATGTCTGCCATCTACTGTGCGTGAGTCACTTAGCTTAAAATTCCACTGGGGAGGAATTGACCTAAGTAGGTATACTGCTTCTGCTGTATTAATTGATTCCTGCATTTCTGACAAACTGAAATATGACACTGTATTTTAGGTTAATTGCTTCACAAGGAACAAAAAGTACTAGCTAAGTAACATTTCTTGTAGAAATAATTTTATGAATCTAGGTTGGGTCATTTACTTTTTATATATTCACATTTTCTTTAGTTTATTATATTTTAATTTTTCTAATTTTTAAAAACTTTACATGGAACTCCACATATTTATAATAGTTCATCAGTTATTTCAATCATTATCCTATTAGTACTATAAGATATACTTTACATAATTCCGTTCTCAACACCAAAATGTAAGACATTTATAATATGATGCAAATTATCCAATTCATATAATTATTATCTTATGATGTTCAATGTCACTTGAAGTTAGCATTGATGAATAACAACAGTCTTGTTTCAGACAAAAATAAAAGTATCTATTAGGTCTAATCTAAGATTCTTTATCCATCATTGAAGTATATGAACTATGTGAACAATGAATAGAGCTCTGGACCTGGAATCAGGAAAACGAGTTCAAATCCAGTTTCAGACACTTACTACATGTATAGGGAAGAAACTTAGCCCATTTGCTTCATTTTCCTCATTTCTAAAACCGGGATAATAATAGCATAAACCTCTTAAGGCAGTTATGAAGAACAAATGAGGTTAATATTATAAAATGCTTAGCATAGTGTAAGGCACATCATAAGTGCTTTGTAAATGTTCTTTCTGTGTCTCTGTCTCTATTTTTGTGTCTGATGTGTCCATCTATCTGTGTATGTGTATATTTTTCTTTCTTTTGCTTAGTCTATATTGCAGTATATGTATAATAATATGAAAAAGATCAACATTGAAGAAGAATAATTCTACCATAAGCATCTTTTCTGTAAGTTACAGCAGTAGACTGTGTCTTTCTTCTATACTGGAAAATATTAATTAATCACATTTTGATTTAAATCTTTTAAAGTACTTTCACACAATATAAATTGATGATCATACCACCCTATGAAATTCACAGAAATGTATTGCTCCATTTTCAAGATAGGATCATGATTTACGGTAACTAAAACATTATTTGTTGGCTCACATATCTTGGTGATAAAACCTAGACAAACTGTATTTTGACTTGGAATCTGGTGTCATACATAAGTATAATATCACTTTTGTTTTCTAGGGATTAATGATGCCTAAAACTCAAAAGTAACTCACTTCCTTCTTTATTTCTTTTTGAAAATCTAGCTTTCAAGACCAGAACCACAGCCTGGGTAAGCCTCATTTTAAAAAAGCCAGATTTTGTTTTTCCTGATGTTCTTAAAGATTGTAAATACCATAATATATTATTGTAGAAGGCCTACAGAGATCCAAAATAACAGAAATGGAATGCCTCTTTTTCTAACTCTATCTGTGCAAATTTTCCTAACTTTTCTAAATTACATTTTTATACATAAGTTTAGTATTGTTCATATACATTGGTTTGAAAATTTGGCATCCTAAGCTTAATTCTCCCTTTTGACCAGAAAGTAGAAACTAATTTTTTTTAGTTTGTGAGGAATATGCTTTTTATGATGAAAATAACAATATTTCAAGTTGATGCTATGCCACACACTGCTACAACATTCTATGTGAAAAGAGTATTTTAGTTACATCCTGAAACTGAATAATTGTAACAAAATAAATGTGGGCATAATTATCTCAGGACCACCTGGAATAGGACACTAGGATCCTAAAGCAATGTCATAGTTGGTAGAATAAGAATAAGATCTAATTTACATATCATTGAGATTAGCAGAGCTCAAATTAAAAAATTATAAGCTACAATTTGGGAAATATTGTTTATCAACACAGGCAACCCTATTTCATGAACAATATCAATGAAAATTTATATATTTCAGTATGTTTATACTAGTGGAAACTTCAAATTCACTATTTTAAAAAGAAAATAATTATCTCATTCCCCTATTTCAATCTATCTCTTATTTCATTAATGTTTAAATTATATGAGGGACTGCAGACTGAAATACCTCTATGCTTAATGCTCCTGTGGCATACTTTGTCCTCATTTTTCTATAAAATGGTCTCAAGCCATATATTAATCTAGTTTGCCAGGAAACATGAAGAGAATTTTTCCTAATTGATTTTTTTTAAAAACTAAATTTTGTGATATTTTATTTTTATACTACTAAACATTTTCACCATTTTCTTGCAGCTTTTCCTTTTATAGAGTCGTGCCAAATAAACATTTTTTAAAAATTTTATTTTCTCCTGTTACATGTTCAAATTTATTTTTTTGGTTATATATGTACAGGCATCATTTTATATATTTCTTCTAAATCATGTTGGGAGAGAAAAATCAGAAGAAAAAGTAAAAAAAAAATCTAAAACACACAGGAGAAAAAAAATCTAAAACAAACAGAAATAAAAGTGAATAAACATGTTTAACCTCTATTGTATGGCTTGCTGTCTAAGGAGGGGGAATGAAAGGAAGAAAGGAGAAAATTTCAATCACAAGTTTTGGCAAAGGTAGATGTTGAATGTTATCTTTGCATGTATTTGGAAAAATAAAAAGCTATTATAAAAACAGAAAATGAAAATAAAGGAAAAATAAAAGTGAATAAAGTATGTATTGATTTACAGTCAGTCTCATGTTTCTTTCTGCTGAACTACTAATAAGAACCAACTCTATTATAGTTGATCATTGCACAATCTTGCTGTTACTGTGTATATTGTATTCTTAGTTCTGCTTGTTTCACTCAGCATAATGTTCATTATTTTTTATAGGCCAATAATATTCCACTAGTTTTATATATCATAACTTATTCAGTCATCCCCAATTGTTGGGCATTTACTCATTTTCATTTGCCAACACAAAAAGAACTGCTACAAACATTTTTGCAGATGTGGGTCCTTTTTGCTCCTTTATGATTTCCATGCGATACAGACCCAGTAGTGGCACTGTCAGATAATGGATATGCATAGTTTTATAGCTCTTTGGACATAGTTCTAAATTACTCTCCAGAATGCATGGATCATTTCACAACAGTACCAACAATGCATGGTGTCCCAGTTTTCTCAAGTCCTCCACAACAATTATCATTATCTTTTCCTGGAATTTTAGCCAATCTGAGAGATGTGAGGATGGTAACTGACAGTTATTTTACTTCGTATTTCTGAAAATTTTCTATTCATATCCTTTGCTAATTTAAGAAATGACTTGTATTCTTTTAATTTGACTCATTTCTTCGTGTATTTTTAGAAATGAGTCCTTTATCAGAAATATTGGCTATAAAATATTTCTTAGTTCTCTGCTTCCTCTCTAATTTTCTCTGTATTGGTTTTGTTTATGTACTTTTTTTTATTTAAAGTAATCAAAATTATACAATTTACATTTTACAATATTCTCAAGTTCTGGTTTGTTCCTTCCTTCTCCAAAGATCTGAGAGGTAAATTATCTCTTGCTCTCCTGATTGGCCTACAGTATCATTCTTTAAGCCTAAATAATATGCCCATTTTGGCTTTATTTTGGTATGAGTTGTGAGATGTAGGTCTATGCTGTGTTGATGACAAAATACTCTCAAGTTTCTCCAGCAATTTCTGTGAAATAATGAATTCTTATCCCAGAAGATAAGAGTTTTGGTTTTTTCCCTCGAAATACTAGATTACTATAGTCATTAATCATTCCATAATATGTATATAACATATTTCATTAATCAACTACTATATTTTTTAGCCAGTAGTATAGAATTTTGATAACTGCTGCTTCATAATATAGTTTTAGGTCTTGCACTGCTAAGTCACCATCCTTTACATTTTTTTTCATTAATTTCCTTGAAATTATTGACATTTTGTTCTTCCAGATGATTTTTGTTATTATATATTTTAGCTCTATAAAGTAATTTTTGGTAGTTTGATTGGTATAGTAGACCAATTTAGGTAGTATTATCATTTTTTTATTATATCATGTGGGTCTACCCTTGAGCTATTGATATTTTTCCAATTATTTATGTCTGACTTTATTTGTGTGAGAAGTGTTTTATAATTATGTTCATATAGTTCCTGGGTTTGTCTTGGCAAATAGATAGGACACTATTTTATTTTGTCTAAACTTGTGTCAAGTAGAATTTCTCTTTCTATCCCTGCTAAGCTTTATTAGTGACATATAGATATGCTGATGATTGGGGTGGGTTTATTTTACATCCTGTAATTTGCTAAAGCTGTTAATTGTTTCTAGTAGTTTTTTAGTTCATTCTATGATTCTATAATCTGCAAAGAGTGATAGTTTTATCTCCTCATTTTCTGCCCTAATTCCTTTAATTTCTTTTTCTTTCTTCTAACTAGAGTCAACATTTCTAGTACAATATTGAGTACTATTAGTAATAATGGGTATCCTTATTTCACACCTGAATTATTATTATTATTATTATTCAGAATGTTTATAGCTTCCCTCTATTACAAATCATGCTTGTTGAGAGTTTTAGTTAGATGTTTATCATTTTAACAAAAATTCCCGTTATTCCAAAGCTATCTAGTGTTTTAATAGAAATTGGTGCTGTATTTTGTCCAAAGCTTTTGTGGCATGTATTGAGATTATCTTATGATTTCTGTTTTTGTTATTGATGTGATCAGTTATGCTTATAGCTTTCCTTATATTAACCAGTCTTGCATTCTTAGTGTAAATACCACTTGCTCATAGTGTATTGTCTTGTGGATAATGTTTTGTTATATCTTTGGTAATATTTTATTTATAATTTTTACATCAATATTCATTAAAGAGATTGGTCTGAAATTTCTGTTTTGGCTCTTACTGATTTAGGTATCAGCATTATATTTGTGCCATAGAAGGAATTTGGTAGGACTCCTTATTGGAATATTTTCCTAAATAGTTCACATGGCATTGGAATTGTCCTTTAAATATTTAGTACAATTCCCTTGTAAATGCATCTGGCCCTAGAGATTTGTCTTAGGGAGTTTATTCATGTATTATTCAATTTCTTTTTTGTTAAGTCCAAGTTAGCTCCCTGGAGATCTCAGGATCAGCTAGAGTCAGGATAAGTAAAAGTCCTTGATCTTTAGGAGAAGAAGTGAAAGAAGCAGGCAAATTGCCACAGACTTGCCAAAGATGTATCCTTGATTTTCAAGTCCAAAGTTACCAACTTCTCTCCTCCTAGTCTTGCTGCAAAGTGAGTCTCTGGCCTCTGTCACTCTGTCCTCTAATCCTTGCCAACAATTATCTTAACACCAAACATTCAGGCAGCATCAACTGTGAGAACAGCCATTTATCCAAACATATGCTAATAGAGTAATTATCTCATATCAACTAGGTAATTAGCCTTAAGAGCTCTATTGTATGATTCAAGCACACCTTTTTCAGAGTTTCAGCCCTTTACACTTTTTTTCTAAAAGGAGGTTAATCCTCTTTTGGAGCAGATTTCCTCTTTTATTAATCTGGGTATTTATACTTTTGTAAATATTCATCCAGTTCAATTAGATTGTTGGCACACAGTTGAGCAAAATAGCTTATAATTATTGCCTTAATTTCTTCTTTATTAATGTTACGTTCACACTTTTCACTTTTGATGCCAGTTATTGATTTTTTATTCTTTCTTTTTTGTAATAAAATTAAACAAAAAATAATCTATTTGATGCTCTCTTCATAAAACCAACTCTTAGTTGTATTAATCAGTTCAATAGTTTTCTTTATTTCTATTTTATTACTCTTTTTTTTAATTTTCACAATTTCAAATTTGGTATTTAATTGTTTTTTTGTATATTTGTTTGTTCTTTACCTAACTTCTTTAGTTTCACGGACAATTCAGTGATTTCTTCTTTCTCTATTGTATTCATGCAAGTATTTAAAGATAAAAATTTCCTCTATAAACTGCTACGGCTGCATCCCATAGCTTTTGATATGTTGTCTCAATATTGTCATTCTCTTGGATGAAATTATTGACAGTTTATATGATGTATTGTTTGACACACTCATTTTTTTAGAATAAGATTATTTAATTTCCAATTGGGTTTTAGTCTTTATCCCCCACCCCGGGTCCTTTATTAAATGTAAATTTTATTGCCTTGGGATCTGAAGATAAGGCATTTATTATTTCTGCATTTGAGTGTGAAGATTTTATGCCCTACAACATGATCAATTTTTTATATAGGTGCCCTGTACTACTGAGAAAAAATATATTCCTTCCCATCCCTATTTAATTTTCTCTAGAGGTCTATCATATCTGAGTTATTTGAGATTCTATTAATTTATTAATTCTTTTTAATTTCTTTTTGATTAGATTTATCTAATTCTGAGAGGGATAGGTTAAGGTTCTTCCCAATACAGTTTTGCTCATTATTCCTGTAACTGGCTTAGCTTATTTTGTAAGAATTTGCATGCTCTACTACTTGGTGTATATGTAATAGAGATATTACTTTATTATCTATGATATTCTTTAACAATATGAAGTTTCATTCCTTGTTTCTTTTAACTAGATCTATATTGTCTGAGATCAGAATTACTACTCCCTCCACCTTTTTTTTTTTTTTTTTGTTTGTTTCAGGTGAAGCATAATAAATTCTGTTTCAATGTTACTCTGTATGTATCTCTCTGTTTCAAATGTGGTTTTTGTAAACAATGTATTGTAAGTTTCTAGATTTTAATTCATTCCACTATTTACTTCCATTATATGGAAGGGTTCTTCCCATTCACATTCAGAGTTTTAACAACCAATTTGCTATTTCTTTTCATCCCATTTTCTCCCCTATATATAATTTTGGTAATTCTTTCCACCCTATCCTTCCTCAGTATTGTTTTGTTTCTGACACTCCTTGTCCTCTGCTTGTATCTTCCCTCTTCCCTTCTTTTACTCCTTTCTCCTGCCATTGCTGTTATACCCCACTTTTCTTTCCTTTTTATTCTCTCATTTCCTTATAAGGTAAAATAAATTTCTACATCCACTTGAGCAAATATATTATTTTCTCTTTGAGTCAAAACTGATGGGATTAAGCTTCAGACAATGCACATCCTTTTCCCTCAATTTAATAGATCTTTTGTGCCTTTTTGTGTGATCTATTTTATCCCATTTTATAGTCCCTTTATCTTTTCTCCCAGTACAATCCTTTTCCCACTCCTTAATTTCTTTTTTTAAATATCATCACATCACATTCAATTTATATCCACTGTTGTCTTTTCTATTTTTTTTTACATTTTAGTTTTAAATATTCTTCATTGAATATGGTACTTTATAGAATATGGAAACTCATTTAATTAGTTCCTTTTTTTTGCATTGTATACCTTCTTATTTCCATTTTTATTGATTCTGCCCAACATAGAATAATAATCCATGCACATAGGTTTCAAGTATTGTCCTATGGTGTAAAAAAAAAAAAAAAAAATCCCTGCCCTACTTAATTTCTGGTCCAAATAGGTCCTTGACCTATTCACTATTATTTTCATTAATTTACCAAAAAAAAAAAAAATTCTCTGGCTGCTTATCCTCCAACTCTCATTATCTCTGCCTCCCTCCCTCCTTCTCTTCCTCCTTCTCTCTATCTCTTTGTCTTTCTCTTTCTGTCTGTTTCTTTCTCTTTGTCTTTTTCTCTCTGCCTCTGACTGTTTCTCTCTGTCTCTGTCTCTCTGTCTCTGTCATTGTCTTTGTTTCTCTGTGTCTCTCTCTGTCTCTATCTTGGTCTCTGCCTCTCTCTCCCATCACTTGCTACTGGAGCTCCTTTGTTTTCCCCCAAAAGCAGGATGTTGTCTACAAAGATACAACCCTTTCTTATAAGTTCTGATATTGCTAAACATTAAATGCTTGAAGATTGCATGTACTTAAGATCCACATCTCATGCTAGAGAATCTTTCTTTTCCCTCACACCACTGAAATTAGTTTTTCTCACTTTATTTTCCTTCTGTTTACTAAATCACCAGTTCTCTGATACTCTTTCTTCTCCCTGAAAGACTAGAGCATTTATTTTCCTTTCACTTTTTACTATTGACTCATTTAGGATATATCATACATTCCCATCTGTCTTCTTCCTTCTTTTATGCTTCTTCATTCTGCATTTAAGATCCACCAAGAGGACTTCTGGCCAAGATGGCGGAGAGGAAATACACTTCTGTGTAATCTCCGTGTTTTTCTCTCACTATTCATTTCATTTCATGCCTCTGAATTAATGCTCGACTGAAAAAAAAACCATACAATTACTTACCAAGAGAAACCATCCTTGAGACTCGTCAAGAAAGGTCTGTTTTTGCGCGAGGGCGGGGACGGTATTTGGAAGCAGTCTGCGGGCAGCAGCTGCAACCAGAGCACAGATAGCAGCTCAGAACCGGGTAGACCGGAGAGGGGGTAGGACGCGATCGCAGCCGTCTCTGCGGTGAGAGCTTTGCTATAGGAGCAAGTCAGCAGCCCAGCAGAGAAGCTAAAAACACCGGGGGTGAAGAATACAATCCCAAACAGCTGGAGTCTCTTGGGACCTGGCCACCCCTCCCCCACAGTGTCTTAGCCCGCTCGGATCTCAGAGCGCTCGGATCTCAGCGCGCAGGCGCCATAGCACAGTAGGACCCGTGCCTCACGAATACCCTGCCCCTCCCCCAAAGAAAGCAGCCTCCATTCAAGGGGTTTTTTTCCTTCTGTTTCTTTGATAGTTTGTCTTTGATAAATAGACAGAATGAGCAAGAAACTGAAAAAGAATTTAACCCTGGACAGCTTTTATACAGATAAAGAGCAGACTCCAAACCCTGAGGAGACTAAAAACAAACAGTCCCCAGGTGAATCCCCGAAGGAGGAGACCTTATGTCCCTCAGCACAGATGAATCTCATGGAGGAAATTAAAAAGGCTCTCACAAGGGAGCTAGAAGAAAAATGGGAAAAGGAGAGAGAGGCTCTGCAAAAGGAGAGGGAGGCTTGGCAAAAGAGCCTGGAGAAGTCAGTTAAAGAGAGAGTGGATAAAGAAACCAAATCCTTGAAAAATAGGATTAGTGAACTGGAAACAGAAAACAGCTCTCTAAAAAACAAAATTGGCGAAATGGAAAAAAATTCCACAGAACAAAAGAACTCAATTGGACAATTAGAAAAAGATCTTAAAAAAGTGAGTGAAGAAAATACCTCACTGAAAATCAGGGTCGAACAATTGGAATTGAATGACTCGAGGAGACAAGAAGAATCAGTCAAGCAAATCCAAAAAAATCAAACAATGGAAAAGGATGTGAAATACCTTCTGGGGAAGACAACAGACCTGGAAAACAGATCCAGGAGAGACAACCTGAGAATCATCGGACTTCCAGAAAAGTATGATGAAAAAAAAAGCCTGGACACTATCTTCCAGGAAATTATCAAAGAGAACTGCCCAGAAGTCATAGAAACAGAAGGTAAAATAGACATTGAAAG
The DNA here is from genome assembly GCF_016432865.1 of Antechinus flavipes. Lineage (NCBI taxonomy): Eukaryota > Metazoa > Chordata > Mammalia > Dasyuromorphia > Dasyuridae > Antechinus > Antechinus flavipes. The sequence goes on from NC_067398.1 coordinate 414,326,190, forward strand.
AATTCATCGACCCCCTACTGAAAGGGATCCTAAAATCAAAACACCAAGGAATATAGTGGCCAAATGCCAGAACCCTCAGGCAAAGGAAAAAATACTGCAAGCGGCTAGAAAAACCCAATTCAAGTATCAAGGAGCCACAATAAGGATCACCCAGGATCTGGCAGCATCCACATTAAAGGATCGAAGGGCCTGGAATATGATATTCCGAAAGGCTAAGGAACTTGGTATGCAACCAAAAATAACTTACCCAGCGAGATTGAGCATCTTTTTCCAGGGAAGAAGATGGACATTCAACGAAATAAGCGAATTTCATCTATTTCTGATGAAAAAGCCAGAACTTAACAAAAAATTTGATCTACAAGCACAGAACTCAAGAGAAATCTAAAAAGGTAAAGATTAATCTTGGGAACTATATTTCGGCTGTAAAGATGTATAAAGAATACATGTATACCTTGTTCTAGAAACTAGTTGTGGAAAGGACATTGTACTAGAAAAAAGGGAAAGTGGGGGTACTACATTTCATGAAGAGGCAAAGAAAACCTAGTATATCTGAGAGAAAGAATGGAGAGGAATGAAAATAGTGAGTATTTTACTGCTTTCAGAATTGGCATTAAGAGAAGAATTTTAGACATATTCAATCTATGGTGAAACTTCTCCCACCTCATTGAAAAGTGAGAAGGGAAAAGTGAAAAAGGAAGGAATAAGCTAAGTGGAAGGGAATACGGTAACTGGGAGGGAAAGGGGCAAGTTGGGGGGGGGAACTCTAAGGGGGGGGAGGGATACTGAAAAAGGGAGGGCTGTGAGAAGCAAGGGGAGCTCACAAGCTTAATACTGGGAAGGGGGGTAAGAGAGGGGGTAAGGGAGTAAGAAGGGAGAAAAGCATAAACCGGGGTTAACAAGATGGCAAGTAATACAGAATTGGTCATTTTAACCATAAATGTGAACGGGGTAAACTCCTCTATAAAGAGGAAGCGGTTAGCAGAATGGATTAAAAGCCAGAATCCTACAATATGTTGTATACAGGAAACACACCTGAAGCGGGGTGATACATGCAGGTTAAAGGTAAAAGGTTGGAGCAAAATCTACTATGCTTCAGGTGAAGCCAAAAAAGCAGGGGTAGCCATCCTGATCTCAGATCAAGCTAAAGCAAAAATTGATCTAATCAAAAGAGATAAGGAAGGGCACTACATCTTGCTAAAGGGTAGAATGAATAATGAAGAAGTATCTATATTAAATATATATGCACCAAGTAGTGTAGCATCTAAATTTCTAAAAGAGAAATTAAGAGAGCTGCAAGAAGAAATAGACAGTAAAACTATAATAGTGGGAGATCTCAACCTTGCACTCTCAGAATTAGATAAATCAAACCACAAAATAAATAAGAAAGAAGTCAAAGAGATAAATAGAATACTAGAAAAATTAGATATGATAGATCTCTGGAGAAAATGTAATGGGGACAGAAAGGAGTACACCTTCTTTTCAGCAGTTCATGGAACTTATACAAAAATTGATCATATATTAGGACATAAAAACCTCAAACTCAAATGCAGTAAGGCAGAAATAGTGAATGCATCCTTTTCAGACCATGATGCATTGAAAATTACATTCAATAAAAAGCCACAGGAAAGTAGACCAAAAAATAATTGGAAACTAAATAATCTCATACTAAAGAATGATTGGGTGAAACAGCAAATTATAGACATAATTAATAACTTCATCCAAGAAAATGATAATAATGAGACATCATACCAAAATGTATGGGATGCAGCCAAAGCGGTAATAAGGGGAAATCTCATATCTCTAGAGGCCTATTTGTATAAAATAGAGAAAGAGAAGGTCAATGAATTGGGCTTGCAACTAAAAATGCTAGAAAAGGAACAAATTAAAAACCCCCAATCAAACACTAAACTTGAAATTCAAAAAATAAAAGGAGAGATCAATAAAATTGAAAGTAAAAAAACTATTGAATTGATTAATAAAACTAAGAGTTGGTTCTATGAAAAAACCAACAAAATAGACAAACCCTTAGTAAATCTGATTAAAAAAAGAAAAGAGGAAAATCAAATTGTTAGTCTTAAAAATGAAAAGGGAGAACTCACCACTAACGAAGAGGAAATTAGAGCAATAATTAGGAGTTACTTTGCCCAACTTTACGCCAATAAATTCGACAACTTAAATGAAATAGAAGAATACCTCCAAAAATATAGCTTACCTAAACTAACAGAGGAAGAAGTAAATATCCTAAACACTCCTATCTCAGAAAAAGAAATAGAACAAACTATCAATCAACTCCCTAAGAAAAAAACCCCAGGACCAGATGGATTTACATCTGAATTCTATCAAACATTTAAAGATCAATTAACTCCAATGCTAAATAAACTATTTGAAGAAGTAGGGATTGAAGGAGTCCTACCAAACTCCTTTTATGACACAGATATGGTACTGATACCTAAACCAGGTAGGCTGAAAACAGAGAAAGAAAATTATAGACCAATCTCCCTAATGAATATTGATGCTAAAATCTTAAATAAAATATTAGCAAAAAGATTACAGAAAATCATCCCCAGGATAATACACTATGACCAAGTAGGATTTATACCAGGAATGCAGGGCTGGTTCAATATTAGGAAAACTATTAACATAATTGACTATATCAACAACCAACCAAACAAAAACCATATGATCATTTCAATAGATGCAGAAAAAGCATTTGATAAAATCCAACAGCCATTCCTAATAAAAACACTTGAGAGCATAGGAATAAAAGGACTTTTCCTTAAAATAGTTAGGAGCATATATTTTAAACCTTCAGTAAGCATCATATGCAATGGGGAAAAACTGGAACCTTTCCCGGTAAGATCTGGAGTGAAGCAAGGTTGCCCACTATCACCATTATTATTCAATATTGTATTAGAAACACTGGCCTCTGCAATAAGAGTCGAGAAAGAGATTAAAGGAATTAGAGTAGGCAATGAGGAAACCAAACTATCACTCTTTGCAGATGATATGATGGTATACCTAGAAAACCCCAGAGATTCTACTAAAAAGCTATTAGAAATAATTCATAATTTTAGCAAAGTAGCAGGATACAAAATAAATCCCCATAAATCCTCAGCATTCTTATACACCACCAACAAAATCCAAGAGCAAGAGATACAAAGAGAAATTCCATTCAAAATAACTGTTGATAGCATAAAATATTTGGGAATCTACCTACCAAAGGAAAGTCAGGAATTATATGAGCAAAATTACAAAAAAGTTTTCACACAAATAAAGTCAGACTTAAATAATTGGAAAAATATTAAGTGCTCTTGGATAGGCCGAGCAAATATAATAAAGATGACAATACTCCCTAAACTAATCTATTTATTTAGTGCTATACCAATCAGACTTCCAAGAAAATATTTTAATGATTTAGAAAAAATAACAACAAAATTCATATGGAACAATAAAAAGTCGAGAATCTCAAGGGAATTAATGAAAAAAAAATCAAATGAAGGTGGTCTAGCTGTACCTGATCTAAAATTATATTATAAAGCAGCAGTCACCAAAACCATCTGGTATTGGCTTAGAAATAGATTAGTTGATCAGTGGAAAAGGTTAGGTTCACAAGACAGAATAATCAACTATAGCAATCTAGTGTTTGACAAACCCAAAGATTCTAAATTTTGGGATAAGATTTCATTATTTGATAAAAACTGCTGGGATAACTGGAAATTAGTATGGCAGAAATTAGGCAAGGACCCACACTTAACACCACATACCAAGATAAGATCAAAATGGGTCCATGACCTAGGCATAAAGAACGAGATTATAAATAAATTAGAGGAACATAGGATAGTTTATCTCTCAGACTTGTGGAGGAGAAAGAAATTTGTGACCAAAGATGAACTAGAGACCATTACCAATCACAAAATAGAAAATTTTGATTATATCAAATTAAAAAGCCTTTGTACAAACAGAACGAATGCAAACAAGATTAGTAGGGAAGTAACAAACTGGGAAAACATCTTTACAATTAAAGGTTCTGATAAAGGCCTCATTTCCAAAATATATAGAGAACTGACTCAAATTTATAAAAAATCAAGCCATTCTCCAATTGATAAATGGTCAAAGGATATGAACAGACAATTTTCAGATGAAGAAATTGAAACTATTACCACTCACATGAAAGAGTGTTCCAAATCACTATTGATCAGAGAAATGCAAATTAAGACAACTCTGAGATATCACTACACTCCTGTCAGATTGGCTAAGATGACAGGAAAAAACAATGATGAATGTTGGAGGGGATGCGGGAAAACGGGGACATTGATGCATTGTTGGTGGAGTTGTGAACGAATCCAGCCATTCTGGAGAGCGATCTGGAATTATGCCCAAAAAGTTATCAAACTGTGCATACCCTTTGATCCAGCAGTGTTTCTATTGGGCTTATACCCCAAAGAGATACTAAAAAAGGGAAGGGGACCTGTATGTGCCAAAATGTTTGTAGCAGCCCTGTTTGTAGTGGCTAGAAACTGGAAAATGAATGGATGCCCATCAATTGGAGAATGGCTGGGTAAATTGTGGTATATGAATGTTATGGAATATTATTGCTCTGTAAGGAATGACCAGCAGGATGAATACAGAGAGGCTTGGAGAGACCTACATGGACTGATGCTAAGTGAGATGAGCAGAACCAGGAGATCATTATACACTTCGACAACGATATTGTATGAGGATGTATTCTGATGGAAGTGGATTTCTCTGACAAAGAGACTTAACTGAGTTTCATTGGAGAAATGATGGACAGAAACAGCTACACCCAAAGAAGGAATACTGGGAAATGAATGTGAACTATTTGCATTTTTGATTTTCTTCCCGAGTTATTTTTACCTTCTGAATCCAATTCTCCCTGTGCAACAAGAGAACTGTTTGGTTCTGCAAATATGTATTGTATCTAGGATATACTGCAACATGTTTAGCATATATAGGACTGCTTGCCATCCTGGGGGGGGGGAGGAGGGAGGGAGGGGAAAAAACGAAACATAAGTGATTGCAAGGGATAATGTCGTGTAGAAATTATCCTGGCATGGATTCTGTCAATGCGAAGTTATTATTAAATAAAATAAAATTTATTATAAAAAAAAAAAATATCCACCAAGAAACATTAATCCATTTGTGGATATGATGTGAGATTTAGTCCATAGTAGTTCAAGTCCATTTTTTTCACTATCATTCCTAAAGTTCACATTTTATTATTGGCTCATAGTATATTTGTAGAAATAATTCTTAATGATTTTTCTGTTGTTAATTTGTAATTTTTTTTATCTCATTGGAATATTTTTGTTGTAGTTGTTGTTTATTTGTTTTTTAATTCCAAGTTAATTTCATTTCATTCCAGGATAATTTATTTTGTTACTTGACTAAATTTTTGTGTTCCTATTTTCCAGAGCAGTGGAAATCACATAATCTGCTCACATTTATTTTTTTATAAGAAAGCTTCATATGTCTTCATCTTCTTTTATTCCCTCCTTTCTCTATGAATGTTGATCCTTTTCACTGATGATTAGGCTCAGATATGTCAGGTATGCCACTTTATGTTTCATCTTTAGTCCCTTTGTTCTTTAGAATATATTTTATTGCCTACTGAAATTTCTGATTTATGTAGGATAGTCTTGCATTAATGAAACTTTCCTTCTTTATATTTAAAAGTCTTTTTCTTGATTTATTATAAATAGTGTTGTTAGTTAATCATTGGAATTATTGAATTTAATCATTGCCACAAAGTGTGTTCTTTGTCTTGGAAATTAAAGCACACAAAAATGCATATATATTTTACTAGAAGTAATATGTGAAATGTGTTTTTTCTAGTCACAATATTTAACATATTTGTATATTCTGGATTTATTTAATTGTTCATTGTATTATGTATTTTTGATTTGTCATTTTCTTTTGGGAGATCTATGATGTAATGCTTTCTCTATGAATTCTCCCTTCATCATCTATTTTTTCTATTTTTATAGATTCTGTACTTTTTATATTACTAGTATTTTTCCCTTCCATATTGTCCTTTACTTCTGCTTATTTTTATACACAATCAGCTTTTTTGGAAAGATTTTCGACATAAATTCAAAGTATTTTTCTTTTGCATATTAAATTTGTTCTGCAAATTTTAAATTTACTTTTCATGATTTTTATTCCTCTCTTAAATTATTCAGAAATATGTTGATGTAGTTTTCATATACTCTTAAGAACCACATTGTTCACTCATAACATATAGCTTTGATTACACTTTTCTTGGAATATTTATAAAAATTTTTGCATGTGTTTAGATGTTCTAAAGAATTTTGGCATATGTCCTATTACTTTATATACTTGTCTTCAGGGTTTTTATCTATTTTTCTTAAAATCTTTGGGAACTTCAGACCTTTTCCCTTACATTCTTCTTTGATTAATTTTGATCCTTTCCCCATGGATGACAGACCATCGAAGGGCTATATGCAAAGCTTTCTCTGTCTATAGATTCACTGTTAACTTTTTACTGACTTCAGCTTGTGCTCTAAGTGACATTTGGTGGGATAACACTGTTTTCACATTGATGTCATTCCTTTTTTTTGTGTGTGTGACCTCACAGAGTGTCTATATATATATATGCCTTGCCCCAATTCCTCCTACTTAGTTCTTTGATTGAGCCATGCTTTATTGCAATATATATGCTTCAGTCTGGGGAAGAACATGCTACATTTTCTTTACCTTCAAATCTTCTGCAGGGAATAAAAAGTTCAATTCTATTGCTCTTTAACATATTAAAAGTGGGCTGAGGACAGAAATAAGAGAATGTTCTGTCAGGGAAACTGTTCATTTAATCTTAGAGTGCTGGACTGTATGTCCTTTTTGTTCAGGGCTGACAAAATATAGGGACTGGTGAGCTAGAGATTACTGTGTAAAGGAATTAAAGATCAGCACTTAGCTGTCAATTCATATATCATGAAGATTCTTGGTGGCTTAGCCTGTGGGGATGGCAGCAAATGTATTATCACTTGTGCATAATCTTTATTATGAAGACTTTTATATGGTTGTTGGGGCTGCAGTAAACATCTAGGCAGTCATTTTATTTGTTATTTGACTTGGAAACAAGGTTATAGTTTTTAAGGGAATTTTCTTCTTCCTTTTATATTTTGTTATTTTATACCCACATACACACATGCATGCACACATGCATTATTATTGTAATTCACTTCCTGACTACTTACCCTTTAATGGCAGCTCTACTTGGAGTTGACTCCAAAACTGTCTTTTACTCCTTTTATATTAGGGAATTCACTTTTTATCATCTTCTATCCCTGCTTCAAGTGATTTCTAGGGATGACAGTGCTATATTCAATTGAATATCACTTCCTTCTTCAGCTCACTTACTCCACCTTATATTCTCAATTTTTCCTGCTATTCCCCTTCAGTTATATGGCTGAATGCTTAAATAAGATGCACTTCTATTTTCATCTATCTCTATCTCCCTGTAAGTAAGGTGGATTGAGGGCAGATTCAAGTATTACTTCCATTTGCCATGGAAGGGTGATGACAGTGGGTGCGGCATGTTTTTATTAGAAGCAGCAACAAAGAGCTAGAAAGGTGCTGAGGAGATCCTAGGCTACAAATTCATGATTCCAGCTGGGTATCCCTGCCATAATGAAGGAGTTGGTATGAGCAAGATAGTAAGTGAATGTACTGGGGATGAAGGTTTCTTTGTCTTACTACTATATTCCTTAATTAGACTACTTGATATCTTGCCTACAGAGATAGCTGCAATTAATTTACTTCATATATAATTCTTATATTGGGGGATTTTGAGAGCATTTGAGGAAAATGCAAAGTATTCTTCGCTTTGTCATACTTATGACCAAGACATCCCAAATTATTTACATTTGCTTATCTCTTTTTTTTTAAAACCACTTAACCCTCTACTTACCAAAAATATACAGTTGCTAATAGGTTTAAAAAAGAAATATAGTCCTAATATATGTTATTATATTTGGCCTTCTTTGGCTTTTGTGAATTTAAAAAAAAATGATTCCATGATGCCATTACGTGACTCCAGTTGTGTTCTTCAAAAGGATGAAATAAATGTGACTACAATAATTTATAAAGAGATAAATTGAAATGTATTTAAATCTAAACATATTTCCTTGAAATTAATCACACAGCATCTTTGTGTAAAATGCAAAGCTACTTTATCCTGGAATATATTTTATTAATGTTATGGAATTATCTGGATTTTCAGTAAACTCAACACTTATAAGTATGAGAGGCATTTAGTAAATGCCAGTTTTTCTCTCTCTCCATGATAGTTTCTTGCTTTCTTCCTTGAACTGTTCACCTTCCCTTACACACTGATATAAGTATAAAAAGTAAGTGTGGTGTTTTAAAATTTTGGAGCACAAATTTATGTATCTTTAATTAACTGACATGTCATTGCCGATTAGAAACTTTAAGACCTGAGGAGCAGGGAAAACAGAGGTGAAGTAGAATGAATGAAATATGACTCATTTATCATATTGACTTTATTCATCTATTCAGTGTCAAATAACTTTACAGGCGACTTTGTAAAAATATTCTGGACATTTTATTTGAAAACTAACTTGTAGAAGTATTATATTATCATTAAGATGCAAAAATATTTATTCTTGGATTTATTTTTTCTTATAATTAATTTTTACATCTACAGGCATAAGATATTTATGGAATATGACATATAGCAGTTGATATTTAAATGCTTAAATCATCTGTATTCTCATTGAAACTGGTGATTCCTTTAACAGCTCTAAGTAGGAATCATTCTATGCTTTCTCATCCTTTTCCTTTTCCTTGGCTACATTCTCTAAAAAGAAACATTTCAGATCTGAAGTATCTTTCTTTGTCTCTTCTTATGTTTTGTAGAATATTAATGTGGAACTCAATCTATAGATTCATAGTAGTTAATGTAAATTTAAATTTTTGTCAAATTCCACATAATTGAATTTGGTGGTAAAAACAATGACATTTATATTTAAAATTAAGAGGAAATACTGGATAGGGAACTTGAATTAGAGTCACGAGGACCTGAGTCTGAATTATGCTTTATATGCTTCCTATATCTATGTCTTTGAGAAAATCATTAAAACTCACTTACAATCTGTTTTCCTGTATGTAAAATTGGAGAAAACAATAGCAACTATTTCACAGAGGTCAAAGAAAATAAATTTAGTGCTTTGAAAAATTAGAAATAATATTTGTGTAAGAGGGTCTGCCAACCTCCTGCCAGCCTTGGACATGGCGCAGGGCACAGCTCAAGTAATCTGAGGGTAGCCTTGTAAGGGTGAACAAGATAGAGGTGGGAGGAAGGAGGTCCCACCTTGAGGAACAACATGGCAATTCCTAGGAGAGGCTTGCCAGACCTTAGAGGGGAGTACCTTGAATATCCTTATTAGGAAAGGAATGCACACAACATATCTACGTATATATATATATATATATATATATATATATGTGTGTGTGTGTGTGTGTGTGTGTGTGTGTGTGTGTATACGTACCCATTCTCAGGGGTGGGAGCGAGTACATATTGACACATATATGTATGTATACATATCTCAAAGGAAACATGGTGGAGTCAATAGATAACTGACCTTTAAGTCAAGAATACCTGAGTTCATTCTCATTCCCAACACAAATTAGCTATGTAAATAAGGCAAACTATCTAAGACTATCTAAATTGCAGAGAATATGCTTGCATGCATTCATAGGAAGAATTACAGTACATGTATAATTCTTTTAACACTGACATCACAAATTTAGTTTCTATCCACATCCATTTTCCTCACATATATTTTATAGGTTTTATTCAAATTATATTTTACAATACATCATTTTTACCCTTTTCCCCAACTTTTTCAGACCAAACAATCAGTCTTTCATATTCCATTAAGGCTTTTATTGAATGTGACCTACTCACTTTATTTAGAGCTTTTTATTTCATCTGATGTATTCATCAAATTTTCATTCCAAAAAGGAAGAGTTTTTATAGTCTTAGTAAGCACATGACTTACTCAAACTTTTATAATGTGCTCTTGTAGCTATATTCACCATATTAGCATTGAAAAGATCGATATCATAACCACATAAATCTTTTCAATTATCTTAATAGCAATCTCTTTAAACAATTTCTTCTGATGCTCTGAAATATATCTATTAAAATAAATTGAATCTATCCTCTGAATTTTAAGACTAATTGAATGGTAATAAATCATTATTTGGAAAAATTTGTATTTGGCCACCAAGATTATTGGTGTCAACAAGACTTAAGCAGAAGTATCCAAATCATATACAACAAAATAAAAGACATTTAAAACTACAAAATAACATATGCTGAGAATATAAAATTTCTATTTTACCATACCAGATAATATGCTATTTTTTCCTGGATATAAGAGAATCTGAATAACTCAAGTATGAGGGAACTTTTTTATTTTATATAATTTTGTTTACTTCCTGTTAGTAATCATAAAAATATGAAGAATTTTCCCTTTCCAGTTGTAGACTGTGTTTTAATTATGCACATAGAGTGAATAAAGAATTGGATCTGTGACATGAGAGAATATGCCAATATATGCACAGGGAGAAAAAAAAAAAAGCATTGACTGACACATAGAAAGAACTCAATAAATGCTAGTTGACTGATTCAGTAAGCAAAGATATATATAAAAAGATTTCAGAAAGTTATGAAAAAGGAGAAAAATATTGATAATAGATATGTCAGTCAACTACCATTTTTTCATGGAATCCTACATGCTTTTTAACATATGCACAGTAAATGCCTTGTGCAGAAAATGGGCTTTTTCTTTAAGCATTTTTATTTTCAAAACATATGCATACAAAATTTTCCATATTCATCTTTGCAGAACCTTGTGCTTGAAGTTTTTTTTTTTTTTAACCTTCCTTTCCCCTCATCCCCTCCCCTATATGGCAAGCATTCCAATATATGTTAAACATGTGTGATTCTTCTAAACATTTCTATAATTATCATATGACACAAGAAAAATCAGACCCAAAGGGGGAAAAATATGAGAAAAGAAACAAAATGCAAGCAAACAACAATACAAAATATTGTACTATGATCCATACTGTCCCCACAATCCTCTGTCTGGGTGTATATGGCTCTCTTCATCACAAAACCATTGAGACTGACCTGAATTATCAAACCGATGAAAAGAGCCACATTCATCAGAATTGATAATCACATACATAATCTTCTTGTTGCTATGTACAGTGTTCTCCTAGTTCTATTCACTTCATTTATCAACAATTCATATAAGTTTCTCAGAGTCACTCCGAAATCGTTTCATATGGAGAAATAATATTACATAACATTCACATACTATAAGATATTCTGCCATTCTCCAACTGATGGTCATCCATTCAGTTTCCAGTTTCTTGCTGCTACAAAAAAAGGCTGCCAAAAACATGTTTTGCTCCTGTAGCTCCTTTTCCCTTTTGTATGATTTCTTTTGGTATTAGTAGAGACACTACTGGATTAAAGGGATGCACAGTTTTATAACCCTTTGGGCATAGTTCTAAATTGCTTGCTAGAATTTGAATCACTTCACAAATCAATAAACAATATATTTGTGTCCCATTTTTCCCACATCACCTCCAGCATTCGTCATTATATTTTCCTGTCATCTTAGCCAATCTGAAAGATGTATATTAGTATCTCAGATTTGTCTTAATTTACATTTCTCTGACCAATAGTGACTTAGAGCATCTTTTCATAAGGCTGTGAATGGCCTTAATTTCTTCATCTGAAAATGGTCTGTTCATATCCTTTGACCATTTATGAATTGCAGAGTAGTTGAAATTCTTATAAATTTAAATCAATTTTATATATATTTGCAAAATAAGCTTTTATAGAATCTTAAATGTAAATATTTTCCCTCAATTTATTGCTTCCCTTCTAATCTTGTGTAAATGGCTTTTGTTTGTATAATCTTTTTTAACTTAATGTAACAAAAAAATTCCATTTTCTATTTTATAATGTACTCTAGTTCTTCATTGGCTACAAATTCCTTCCTTATCCACAGATCTGAGAGACAGATTAGCCTTTCTTCTTCTGTATTGCTTTTCCTATCACTTCATGACAAAATCACGTACCTATTTCAACCTTATCTTACTATATGGTGTTAGATGTTTGTCAGTGCCTAGTGTCTAGAATACTATTTTCTAACTTTCACAACAAGTTTTGTCAAATAGTGAGTTGTTATCTGAGAAGCTAGAGTCTTTGGGTTTATCAAAAACTAGATTACTATAGTCATCAAGTATTGTCTCTTGTATACCTAACCTATTGCACTGATCAACTCCATTGGCATTTTTTTCATTAATTTTCTTGAAATTCATGACTTTTTGTTATTCCATAGGAACTTAGTTATTATTTTTCTAGCTATAAAAAACAATTTCTTAGGAGTTTGATTGGTATGTCACTGAATAGATTAATTTAAGTACTATTATCATTTTTATTATTTTAGCTTGACTTATCCATGAACACTTCATAATTTTTCAATTGATTAGATCTGAGTTTATTTGTTTGGAAAGTGTTTTGTTATTATGTTTACCTACTTCATTACTTTGTCATGGCAGGTAGACTCTGAAATAGTTTATATTAATTGCAGCTATTTTAAATAGAATTTCTCTTTGTATATCTTAGTACTCAACTTTGTTGGTAACATATAAAAAATGCTGATGATCTATGTGGATTTATTTTGTATCCTACAACTTGCTAAAGTTGTGAATTGTTTCAAATAAATTTTTGTTGCTTCTCTAAGATTCTCTAAATATACCGTCATATTATTTGCAAAGACTGATAATTTGGTATCTTCATTACCTACTCTAATTTATTTAATTTCTATTTTTTTTAGTGCTAAAGCTAATATTTCTAATACAATATTGAATTGTAGTGGCAATATTGCATAACCTTTTTTCACTCCAGATCTTATTGGCAATAGTTCTACTTTATCACCCTTACTTACAGATGGTTTAAATAAAAATTAACAATACATGCTATTGAACATTTTAAGGAGAGCTCCATTTATTCCTATACTCTCTTGTTTTCATTAGGAATGGGTTTTGGAGTTTGTGAAATCCTTTTTTCTGCATCTATTGAGATAATCATAGGATTTTTGTTATTTTGGTTGTTGACATAGTCATTTATGCTACTAGTTTTCTAATATTGAAACAACCCTTCATTCCTGCTATAAATCTTACTTGGTAATGTTGATAATTTGCTATAATCTCTTTACTTATGTTTTATTTATTTATTTATGTATCAAAATTCATTAAGGAAATTGGTGTATATGTTTTTTGCTGTTTTGACTTTACCTGATTTAAGTATCAGTACCATATTTGTGTCATAGAGGGAATTTAGTAAAATTCCTTCTTTACCTATTTTTCCAGAGTTTATATAATATTGGAATTAATTGTTCTTTAAATATTTGGTAGAATTCCCATGTAAATCCATCGGGCCCTGGAGATTTTTCTCAGGAAGTTGATTAATAGCTATTCTATTTCTTTTTTTCTAAAATGGGATACATTTTCTCCAGAACGTTATGTAATAAATGCATTTATTATTTCTGCATTTCTGCACTTGAGTTTCAGAGATTTATACCCTAAAACATGGTCATTTTTTGTATAGGTTCCATGTACTGCCAAGAAAAAAAAAGTATATTCCTTTCTGTATCCATTTAATTTTCCCCAAAGTTCTATCACACTTAAGTTTTCTGAAATTCTGTTTACCTCCTTAACTTCTTTATTATTTATTTTGTGTTTTGATTTATATACTGATGGAGCAAAGTTTCCCCCACCAATACAGTTTTTTGTTTTATAATTCTTCTTGCCGCTTTCTTAATTTCTTCTTTAGAAAGTTGTATGCCATACCACTTGGTGCATATTTGTTTTGTAATGATATTACTTCATTTCTTTGGTACCCTTTAGCAAAATGTAGTTTCCTTCCTTATCTCTTTTAATTAGATCTAATTTTTGCTTTAGCTTGATCTTGTTTTAGCAAGTTTGCAACTCCTGCCTTTTTGAATTTCTGTTGAAGCATAATAGATTCTGCCCCAGCCTTTTGCCTTTACTCTGTGTGAATCGCTCACTGTTAAATGTATTTCTTGCAAACTAATATTGGAGCTTTGGGGCTTTTAATAGTCTGCTATCTGCTTCCATTTTATGGAAGAATTGATCCCACTTACATTCATAATTTAAATTACTAATTCTGTTTCCTACCATCTTATCATCCCCAAGTTATACTTTCTCCTTCCTTTCCCTCCTCCCCAATGTTATGCTTCTCACCATTATCTCCCTGAAATAGCCTTTCCCTTTTACAGTTGCTCCTCCCTTTCTTATTTCACTCCCCTTCTACTTTTATTCTCCTTCCTATTAGTCCCCTCTTTCCTTTCCCCTTTCCCCTCTACTTCTCTATAAAGTGAGATAATTTTCTGGAAGAAACTAAATATGTCTGATATTCTCTCTTTGAACCAAATCTAATGTGATTAAGGTTCACTCTGTGCTCATCCTCCATCCTTTTCCCCCCAAAAAAAAGTCTTTTTTTGCCTCTTCATAAGATGTAATTTGCCCCCTTTACCTCTCCTTTTCTCCTGTTCCTGTACAATTCCTTTTCCGCCTCTACTTTCTTTTTTATATCAAAACAATAAAATCATATTATATTTACACCCTCTAAGTATATCCTTAACAGAGATATAATTCTAAAGAGTTTAACATTTCATCTTCCCATATAGGGAAATAAACTTTTTAGCTTTTAAAAGAAACATAGTATTTTTTCCCCTTAGCTTTTTACCTTTTTATGCTTCTTTTGGGTTCTGTGTTTGAAGATCAGATTTTCTCTTCAGCTCTGGTCTTTTCATCAAAAAAAAAAAAAAAATGAAATTCACCAATTCCATTGAATATTGATCTATATTCTCTAAGGATGATGTTTTATTTTGCTTGATAGTTGATTCTTAGATGCTATCCAAGCTCCTTTGCCCTTTAAAGTTTCATATTCTAGATCCTTTGGTCCTTTAAAGTGAAGCTGCTAAATTCGGGCTAATCAGACTGTAGCTTCTCAATATTTGTATTGTTTCTTTATGACTGCTTGCAATACTTTCTCCTTGTATTTGTTAATTCTCTGGGTTTAGGAAGTAAGAGGTGAATTCTTTCAATGGCAATGTTACCATTTGGTTCTAGGATATCAGGGCAGTTTTCCTTGATGATTTCTGGAAGGATGTTGTCTAGAATCTTTTTCATCCTGATTTTCAGATACTTTAATACTGGGGTCCTCAAACTATGGCCCGCGGGCCAGATGCAGCAGCTGAGGACATTTATCTCCCTCACCCAGAGCTATGAAGTTTCTTTATTTAAAGGCCCACAAAACAAAATTTTTGTTTTTACTATAGTCTGGCCCTCCAACAGTCTGAGGGACAGTGGACTGGCCCCCTATTTTAAAAATTTGAGGACCCCTGCTCTAATATGTCTAAAAGGTAGTCTCTCCTGGATCTATTTTCCAGGTCAGTTATTTTTCCAATGAGGTACTTTGCAATTTTTTTTTGTTTGTTTTTAAGGTTTTTTTTGTTTGTTTGCTTGATTGTTTCTTGATATCATATTTATTCATTCAATTCAATTTGTTCTATTCTAATTTTTAGTTAATTATTTTATTCAATTAGTTTTTATCTCCTTTTGAATTTGGTCAATTGGATTCTAAAATGAAGTGTTTTGCTCTTTGAATTTTTTTCCATTTCATAAATTCTGTTTTTTAAAGAGTTGTTTACTTTTGCTATTTCATCAAATCTATTTTGTAAGAAGTTATATGCTTTTTTCCATTGCCCTAAATCAATTTTTAAGGAGTTTTCTTCAGATAATTTCTGTTTTCTTTTCCAAACACTCCTACCAGATTCTAATTTCCTTTCCACCTTTTTCTTCTAATTCTCTTTTAAGATCCTTTTTGAATTTCAAGAGAGCCTTGTGAGATAGAGACCGATTCATATCATCCCTTGAGATTTCATCTCAATGTTTTGCCTTTTGTGTACTCAGGGTTTAAAGTCTGTTCTTCCCTGTTTCCATAAAAGCTATCTATGCTCAGAACTCTCTTTTGCTTTTTTTTTTTTTTTTGATAATTTTTAATCATTTAGGTGTGCTCTTGGGGAAAAGAGGAAATTGTCCCAAGCTTTCTCTAAAGACAACAATATGCTTCATGTCCAGGTCTAGTGCTGCTTGTTTCATTCCTGTGCTAGGTGGTTGTGGCTAACTCCCACATTATTTTGGGGTTCAATGTCTATTTATTTGTCTTTTGTAGTTGAGTTGGATGTCTCACAGCTAATCTCCTAATCCACTGTCTTCTGAATTAGGACAGAGTAGCTATTGATGGTGGCCTTTGGCCAAGAGCCTCTCAGTAGCCATGGAGGCCACTCGGTTCTAGGTGGCCATGCTATGCCTTCATTAGGCTGCTTACTTCATGATAGAAATCAAGCTTTCCTGAAGTTCTACCAAAATATTTGTGTTACAGAAAAAAAAAATATTTCAGGGGCTTGATATGTGTTGTTCTGAGGAAAGCCAGGAAGAGCTCAGACAAAAATCTATCCTGTTTTCTTGGCTCTGCCCCACCCTCATTTTCTGTTTCTTGCTCATTGTCTTTATTTCTCTTTTTGCATTTGCTCCTTTAGACTTTTATGATATAGCTCTGATCCTGGGGTAAAAGAAGTGCTATCCCAAGCTTCTTTTTGATTTGACACTGAAAGCTGCCCCACTGATCTCTTCATCTACTGAGACAGGTGGTGGTTTACTATACTTAAGATCTTATTACTCACTTTCCCAGACTCTGAGCCAACCTGAACATCCTTTTCATCCCAGTTAGACAGACCTTTCCTAAAGTTTTTCAAATATATTTTTAGCTGGAGAGTTGTTTTATTCCATTATTCTCTATTTAGAGACTGGATTTCATGTAGTTTTCAATGGAAATTGGGAAAGCTCAAGCAGCTTCCTGACTTCACTCCACCATCTTGGCTCTACCCCCCAAAGTCTCCATGTTTCTTAAGATAACTTCAATAAGGGGACCTACTGATGACATACAGGCAGTTCTGTCCACAATACATATTACTTTTCACACCAATATGTATACTGAGTTTCTGAAACTGGATTTTAACTCAGGTCCTCCTGACTTCAGAGTCAGCACTCTATCCACTGTGCCATCTAGCTGCCCCCTCAGATTAAATATGTTTAATCCAATAGAATGAATTAAATAAATCATAAAGGAAGGGAGGCTAGGCTTCTGATTTCATTTATGGGCACATATACAATGAGAAATATTCTGTAGCCATACAAGAAGGCTACTTCCTTCTGATTTAGAGCTTTAGAAAGCATAATTGAATTTATAGGATCAAAAGAAAATTAGATGATAAGGAATTGATACTCAATCTTTATGAGGTACCTTTTTTTTTCATTAGGTCATGTAATGTTTCATTATGATAATGATATTATTTATTAATATATTAAGATAATGATAAAATAAATAATTACAATATAAAGCAGCATGATAGTAATAAGTATTATAATTTTATGATAACATAAAATATAAATTGAAAAATATGATTCAGAATACAATTTAAAAACTGAAATGTCTATTTATAATCAATAACAATATTAATTTACATTTCCTTTTTATGTGTCAAGTGTAAAAGAGGGACTATCAATAAAAACCCAATTTGGGTAACTTTTTCCCTATTATTTTTGTAACCAATATAATGTATTTGGTTAAAATAGAGTAGGAACAAATTAGTATGTTGCCAACATGTGTCAATGACATAAAAAATATGCCTAAAATATCTCTTCTTTCTGCTTCCGAAAAAATATTTTATTTTCTTTTTATTTTAACCTAACTTCTTTTAAATCACTCTTCTCTTTACTCTTTGAGCATCCTTGAGTCTTTCAAATAATGAGGGAACAGTTTTTAATACCTTAGTTAACAAATCAACTAAAGATTATACTTTTTCAATGGAAAGAATATTTCAAGGTGCCCTGGACCAAATTATTTATTTAATAGGTGAGTGTAGGGTGCCGCAGATAGTGGGAGAACTCTGAGTAAGGTATAAGAATCTTTATCACAGAGGAAATATGCTGACAATATCTGTTTGCTTCCCCATTTCCCTTGGTGTTCACACCTTTTCCTGAGATGTCAAGGAAAGTGTGACCACCTTCTACTTGAAGGAAGGATACTTATAACAGGGTGTTTAATCAATGTGATTGATGAAATAATGATTAGCATATACTTAGTGTGATATGTTGATGTATTGGTTTTACAGTTGTCACATGCTCAGTGTGCTGTAGTGATGTAATCATACTAAAGTATTTAAGAGTTGAGAGGACTGGAGAAGAAAGAGTGTGTGCTCAAGTTCAATCTCAGACTCAGAGACTTGGACACAGACACAGAGAAGACTCCAAACTCCAGACTCCAGGCTCCAGACTCCAGACTCCATCATTGACCATTCTTGACATCCATGTGGTGTCTCTCCTGCATTCATCATTTCTCCACCTAAGACCAAGGTCTGTCCAGGGATCCTTCTGAAAGCTACTCTATACATTACAGGTGAGAAAAAAGTGATTAATATAGTTTTCCAATATCTCACAGATAGCAAGCAAATCTAAATCACTTGCCTCTGATATAACATTCTTTCTTTGATGTACCCTGCTTCTCAAAACAAATGTTTCTATTAGGTAAAATTGAAACTTGCCCAAAAAGTTCCAATAGATTCAATTACTTTAACTATCTAATTATATGGGTACTATATTTAATAATACAAATCGCAAATTCTCCATATCTTGGTAGAGTTTCAATATGTTGCTGTATTTTCTATTTCCTAATAAAAATTAATATTTTAATACCTGATTGATAACACAATTTACAAGTCTTCATGAAGTAGGCTGGTCCTCAGGAGATAGATTATCAGGCCTTCACCAGTCTTGTGGTCAATGATTTTTCTGTTTGGGTAGCCCTGTAATAGCTTAGGTTCTTCTAGCAAAGCTTTTCAGTATCTCAAATCATCTTTTCAATGTGATAATGCACTCATATGAGATGATGATGAAGGTGTGGCTTGGGAGAAATGTGAAAAGTAATTCTTCATTCAGCAATTAAATAAATGAATTTAAGTAAGTGAAGTAGAATTTATGTTAGGTGTTAAAAACTTATTTGATAAACCATTTCTTGCCATAGGCTAAATGACTCCCTAGTGAAACAAAAAAGTTAATGAATTTTTCCAAGGTTAGAAATTTGCTCCCTTCTTGTTTCAGGACTGGTTCCATAAACTTGACACAGTCTTAAAAATGATTTTCAGTGACTTGCCATTTTTGTCAGAATTATCGATCAGAATATCTTCATATCACAATACCAGTCCTCTTAACAGACAGAGTTATATCCACTTTGTCATCTTTTTCAGCTTGCTTGGCATTGATTTTCACAATTTATTATTGTAAGAGTTCTTTGGTCATTTTTTCCTAATTTCCCCACTGTTTCCAAAATTTAACAAGGGTCGATATTTATTTGCTTATATAGCATAGTCTATTTAGGTAAGTTTGTAATGTGCAGCTTTTGGTTTTTTTAAAGTGGATTATTTTAATGATGACTTTTCAGGAAATTAAAATGTGTTATTACAAACTAAAACATTAAAAAAAAAAGATATACTTTATGTGGGCAAGATTGTTAGTGGGAAGAACATTTTATCCTGGAACTCAGAGCAAATATTTAGGCAATAAAACAGATGTATCACAGTTTGAATTTCTTATACCACCTTTACAATATTAAATCTGCATGTAATGTTTTCTGGGACATGGCTTGGCACAGAGTGAATTCAGATTAAAAAGAAAAAAAATATGATTGAAAAAGAAGTTTTAAGTATGCTGAATTTTATTAAAGAAAAACATTAATGTTATATTTTCAATATTTCATCCATTTTGGGTCATTCAAAATGACTTAAACATTTTTTCTCTAACATTTTCTTACAATTTCTCTCTTTTTAAAGATGATTAGCTTTTATTTTTTCCCTAAAAATAACATTATAGTAGTTTGAACTTTTAAGATTGTAGTTAATGTATTTTATCCTAGTATTCATCACACATTAAATTAGCCTAAATTTGCTAAGGAACACACATATTTTGGGGTTTGTTTTAAAAGATGGATTATTGATTGTGTGCTTCCTAAAAGATCTTCATTTCTCTTCAACCTCATTCTATTGACTTTGGAAATTACCTTTGTTAAATCATCATTGATCCTTGAAGATTTAATTGAACCAGATGGTTCAGATTTACTGCTAACAAAACAGTAATCAGTGATATAACATTTTTCTGATTACCATGTTTCTGTGGGAATATTTCATTAATGGTTTATATTATTTTAAAACTGTTTCTTAATTGGTAATTATTCCCTTCAGCCCTTTCCCCAAATTCTTTCTGATCACTTAGCTTAACATACTTAACTTCAATTTTTCTCTGAAACATTTTCTTGCTGATGTAAAAGTTCCATTTGAAAAATAAAACATTATGTAACTCTTAATTCACTGCATTCCTATATTCTTCTAATTGAAAAAATTAACCTTTTCCACATCAGGGCACATAACTATCTCCATATCTATAGTTATGTTTTCATATAATTTTTGTCTTGTGAATCTTTTCCATATGTACAAAGCCACCAGCCCAAGTGAGACCATTGCTATTTTATTTATTTATTTGTTTGTTTTTGTCAGATTATGGAAAACATTTCATCTACCAATTGTTTCAATATTTTCTTTCCAATCCATTCTATACTCAAAGGATAAATCGGTATATCTAATCATCACAATATCTCCACCTGTTATTCCTGTTGCTTTACAAAGAGTATCTTTTTTTTAACCCTAAGAACAAATATCATCTCCTGTTTACCTTAAGGCACTTTAAAATTCTTCCCTTCCCACCTTTAAGTCTTATAGTTCACTCCCTTCCATGGATTCTCTAATGTAGCTATATAAGCCATCTTGCTAATTTTCATTTTTTTTCCTATCTAGCTATGTGTGTGTGTATTTTTTTTTCAAATGGTAGAATTCAAAAACATTTTTCCAAAACAGAATAGAATAAAAAAGTGATTGCAAATATTACTGCAAATGTATCATGTGCAATTTGTCTTTCCCTATAAATATACAACAAAATTATCATATAAAACTATTTTGTCCTTTTTTTCTAACCTTTGTTATTTTCTGACATACTTTCCCATCTTCCCACAATTGTTTTTGTTGTGTTTTTGTATTGATTTTTTCTTCAGCTAGGAATGTTTTATTTGTGTGCCTCTTAGTTTCCATGTATTCTTTAAAAACGTATGTCAAATCTCACCTTATGAAGGAAGCTTTTCTCCTTCAAACCAACAACTGATACCTTCCTCTCTAACATCATTTTCTTTATCCTATGTATGCTTTGGATGTATCTAGTAATTTTCATGTTTGTCAATAAAATATGAGCTCCTTTCAGACAAGGACTGATTTTGCCTTTCTTTTATCCAGGACTTAAAAAAAAAAAAAACAATTTCTCTTTTTTATTAAAGATTTTTATTTTCAAAACACATCCATGAGTAAGCTTTCAAAATTGACCCTTGCAAAACTTTGTGTTCCAAATTTTTCTTTCCTTCCCTCCATCCCCTCCCCTAGGTAGCAGATAATTCAATATATGTGAAAAATATTAAAATATATGTTAAATTCAATGTATGTATACACATTTATGCAATTATCTTGCTGCACAAGAAAATCAGATCAAAAAGGAAAAAATGAGGAAGACAAGATGCAAGTAAATAACAACAAAAAGAGTGACAAGTCTGTGTTGCCATGCACATTCAGTTCCCACAGCCCTCACTCTGGGATGTAGATGACTCTCTTCATCACAAGATCATTGGAAGTGGCTTCAATCATGCTATTATTAGAAAGAGTCATATTTATCACAATTTATTGTTATATAATATTAATGTTGCTATGTACAATAATCTCCTGGTTCTTGTCATTTCCCTTAGCATCACTTCATGTAACTCTTTGCAAGTCTCTCTCAAATCATCCTGATAACCATTTCTTATAGAAAAATAATACTCCATAATATTCATATAGCATAACAGTCATTCTCCAACTGACAGGCATTCTCAGTTTGCAGTTTCTTGCCACTACAAAAAGGGCTGCCACAAACATTTTTGCATATATGAGTCCCTTGGCATGCTTTCAGATCTCTTTGGGATATAAGCCCAGTAGAAACACTGCTGGATTAAAGGGTATGCACAGTTTGATAACTTTTTGAGCATCGTTTCAAATTGCTTTCCAGAATATTTGGATCTGTTCACAGTCCTATCAACAATGTATTAGTGCCTCAGCTTTCCCACATCCCCTCCAACTTTCATCATTATCTTTTGCTGTCATCTTAGCCAATCTGAGAGGTATGTAGTGGTACCTCAGTATTGTATTAATTTGCATATCTCTGATCAATAAAGATTTAGAGCACCTCTTCATATGGTTAGAAATGGTTTTGATTTCTTCATCTGAAAATTGGTTATATCTTTTGACCATTTATGAACTGGAGAATGGCTTGATTTTTTATAAATTTGAATTATTTCTCTATTTTAGAATGACATCTGATAAAGACCTTAAATGTAAAAATGTTTTCACAATTTATTGCTTCCCTTCTAATCTTGTCTACATTTTTTTCTCTCTCTTTTTTTAAATTATGGCTTTTGATTTATAAAACATATACATGGGTAATTTTTCAATATTTGCAAAACTTTCTGTTCCAAAATTTCCCCTCCTTTCCTCCATCCACTCCTCTAGGTGGCAGGTAGTCTATACATGTTAAATATGTTAAAATATACATATATATAAAGTAAATTTTAAATACAATATATGTATACACATTTATACAGTTATCTTGCTGCACAAGATCTAGAAAGAAAGAAAAAATCT
Source organism: Antechinus flavipes (assembly GCF_016432865.1). NCBI lineage: Eukaryota > Metazoa > Chordata > Mammalia > Dasyuromorphia > Dasyuridae > Antechinus > Antechinus flavipes. Next base: position 414,349,190 of record NC_067398.1, read on the forward strand.
AAGAAGGAAAAAATGCAAGAAAACAATAACAGAAAGAGTGAAAATGATATGTTGTGGTCCACACTCATTTCCCATAGTTATCTCTCTGGGTGTAGAGGACTTTCATCATTACTGAACAACTGGAAAAGGTTTGAATTATCTCACTGAAGAGAGCCACATCCATCAGAATTGATCTTCATATAGTATTGTTGCTGTGTATAATGATCTCCTGGTTCTGCTCATTTAACTTAGCATCAATTCATCTAAGTTTGTCCAGGCCTCTCTGAAATCATCCTGTTGGTCATTTCTTACATAACAATAATATCCTATAACATCCCTATACCACAATTTATTAATCCAGTGTTCAATTGATGTACATCCATGCAGTTTACAGATCCTAGCCATTACAAAAAGGGCTGCCACAAAAGTTTTTGCACATATGGGTCCCTTTCCCATCTTTAATATCTCTTTGGGATATAAGACCAGTAGTAACACTGCTGGGTCAAAGAATGTGCACAGTTTGATAACTTCTTGAGCATAATTCCAAATTAATCAATAGTGATTTGGAGAACCTTTTCATATGGCTAGAAATAGTTTCAATTTCTTCATCTGAAAATTATCCATTCATATACTTTGACTATTTATCAATTGGAGAATGGCTTGATTTCTTATAAATTTGAGTGAATTCTTGATATATTTTAAAAATTAGGCCTTTATCAGAACCTTTGAAAGTAAAAATGTTTTATCAGTTTATGACTTCCCTTTTAATCTTGTCTGCATTAGATTTGTTTGTACAAAAACTTTTTAATATAATCAAAATTATATATTTTGTGATCAATAATTATCTCTAGTTCTTCTTTGGTCACAAATTCCTTCCTCTTCCACAGGTCTGAGAGATAAACTATACTAAGTTCTTCTAATTTATTTATAATCTTATTTTTTATGTTTAAATCATGAACCCCTTTTGACCTTCTTGGTATAAAGTGTTAAGTGTGGGTTAATGCCTAGTTTCTGCCATTCTAATTTCCAATTTTCCCAGAAGTTTTTGTCAAATAATGAATTCTTATTCCCAAACCTGGGATCTTTGTGTTTCTCAAACATTAGATTCCACATTAGTTTTGTTTGTACAAAAACTTTTTAAATTTAATATCATCAAAATTATCTATTTGCTGTTCAAAAAGAAGTTCCAGTTCATCTATCACCACAAATTCCTTCCTTCTTCAGAGATTTGAGAGGTAAATTATGCTATGTTCTTCTAGTTTGCTTATAATATCACTCATTATGTCTAAATCATGAACCCATTTTGACTTTATCTTGATGTGTATGTGTGTGTGTGTGTGTGTGTGTGTGTGTGTGTGTGTGTGTATGTGTGTGTGTGTATAGTGTTAGGTATAAGTTAGTCTCTAGTTTCTGGCATACTAGTTTCCAATTTTCACAGCAGTTTCTGTCAAATAGAGAGTTCTTATCCCCAAAGCCTGCTTTTGGGGGTTTGTCAAATACTAGATTGCTATAGTTTGTTGAATATTTTGTCCCGTGAACTTAACTTATTCCACTGCTTGACTACTCTATTCCTTAGTCAGTACCAAATATTTTTGATGACTACTAGTTTAATAATATAATTTTAGGTCTGGCACAGCTAGGCCACCTTCTCTGGCATTTTTCCTCCATTGATACCCTTTAAATTCTTGACTTTTGTTCTTCCAGATGAACTTTGTTTTTATTTTTTCTATTTCTGTAAACTATTTCTTTAGAGTTTTATTAGTATGGCACTAAAGAAGTAGATTGTTTTAGGTATCATTGTCATTTTTGTTATATTTACTCAGTCTAACAATGAATATTTGATATTTTTCTAACTTATTAGATTTGACTTTCTTTTTGTGGAAAGTATTTTGTCATTGTCTTCATATAGTTCCTGACTGTCCTTTGTCAGATAGATTTCCAGATATTTTATATTATTAATTGTTATTATGAATGGAATTTCTCTTTGTATCAATTGCTGCTAGATTATGCTGATAATGATGATGATTTATTTGGATTTACTTTGTATCCTGTAACTTTACTAAAGTTGTAAATTGTTTCTTCCAGTTTTCTTTTTTAATCGATTCTCTAGGTTTCTCTAAGAATAACATCATATAATCTGCAAAGAGTGATAGTTTGGTTTCCTTATTACCTACTCTAAAACTTTAAACTCTTTCTCTTTTCATTGCCAAAGTTAACATTTTTAATACAATATTGAATTGTAACAGTGAGTGGACAACCTTGTTTCACCCCTGATTTTACTGGAAATGGTTTTAGTTTGTCCCCATTACATATGATTCTTGCTGATGGTTTTAAATAGATGTTACTGATCATTTTAAGGATAAGTCCATTTAATCCTATACTCTCTAGTATTTTTAATACTGTGGGTGTTGAATGTTAACAAATGCTTTTTCTGCATCTATTGAGATAATCATAGGATTTTTGTTAGGTTGGTTATTGAAACAATCAATTATGCCAATAGTTTTCATAATATTGAACCAGCCCTGCATTCCTGGTATAAATCTTACTTAATCATACAATATTATCCTGGGGATGACTATCTATAATCTCTTTACTAATATTTCATTTAAGATTTTTGCATCCATATTCCTTTGGGAATTTGGTCTATAATTCCTTTCATTATTTTTACTCCACTTGGTTTATGTATCAGCCCCATATCTGTGTCATAAAAGGAATTTGATAGGACTGATTTTTTCTCTATTTTTTTCAAATAGTTTACATAGTATTGTAATTAATTGATTTTAATATTCTGTAGAATTCACAAGTAAATCCACCTTTCCCTGGAGGTTTTTTCTTAGGGAATTGATTAATAGTTTGTTCTATTTTTTTTCTAAAATGGAACTATTTTAATAATTTTTTCTTCTTCTGTTAAGAAGGGTAAAATTTGGAAGAGAAAGTTTTGCAAGGGTCAATGTTGAAAAATTACCCATGCATATGTTTTGTAAATAAAAAGATATAATTTTTTAAAAAGGCGGAAAAAATACTAATACAGACAAGATTAGAAGGGAAGCTATAAATTGTGAAAACATTTTTACATTTAAGGTCTTTATCAATTTCATTCTATAACAGAGAAATAACTCAAATTTATAAGAATTTTCTCTTCTGAGAAAAGCTATGCTTTCCTCTTTCCTTTGTCCCTTCCCTTCTCTCCAGTATTATGTTCATATTCAAACTTTAGGCCAGTTACCTTGACTTTAATTTATGACAACATACTAGAATGCATTAGTAAAGTAATGGTTTATGAGAATTTCGAGCAAGTTATTGGCAAAACTCAATCTTTTACATTCAGCAAGAACATATGATATCCGTTTAATTCTATTTCACATTCTAAACACATTTTGGAAATAGTTGTCCAGGGGAATTCTGGATATGAGTTTCCAACTGACCACACAATGTAATCACAGAAGGTCCCAGACAGCTTAAGTGAACCAATCAAAATATAAATTAGGTGAGAAGTTCTGCTTCAGAATGAAGAATATTTTCATTGGTGAACGATTGATGAAGAAATTTAAGCAATTAACTTCTGATGGATTGAAAGAATGAAAAACTTTCCTGGACCTGAGTGTAAAATAGTAATTCAGTTCATAATTCTAATACTAAGTAACAAATTTCTCTAGAATAAATCTCTATGGTTAGGAAGCCTGAGGATTTCTTATCTTCTACATACCCCCAGGGAATTATATATCATGTAGAATTGGAAATTTCCTGAGGTCCCATCAGAGGTGTCATTATTAACCATCTTAAATGTCAGAGTTTACTGTAGCAAATAGTAATTAGTGCTGCCAAACTAATAATCAATGGTAGAGAACACCTGCAAATGAATACGAAGGCTGTTCCCTAAAAATGAAAGCAACTTCCTATATCATGACCCTTTTTAACAGAGGGAAGTTCAGGTTATGTAATCTACAAAGATACCAACCTTCAGAGGCTAGTAGAGATCTACACAAAAGATAAGCTTCATATATACTCTTTAAATGGAGCAAAAGACTTTAAGTGACCCAGATGTAAATTTAGTTATGTATGTCAAAACAAAATATCTCATTGAATTTTATTTTTAGTTTGAACTAATTCTTTATAATACAAATATAATATATATTTATGGAGCATTATACTCAGCCTTAATGGTAATATTTTTGTATCAGATATACTTGACATTCCACTTTAGTAAATGTGTTTGCTAAAAACTAATAAAAAGCACTGGTGAATAAATAATGAGAAACATTTTGATGAGATTTTGTTAAGTCCTTATGTTAGAAAATCAACATCTCAGAGTTATCTCTAAAACTTTGAAGGGCAAAGTAATCAATTGACTTCTGAGTATCTAGTCTCCCAATATGAATATGGATTGAGGAAGATGTGTTGTGAGGATATTACATGTAGACATAATATACTTAATTTTCAGCTATAAATTTAACAAATTCCCTTCCATCATTCCCATACTCCAGAATAAAATTAAAGGTAACTATCATACTTTTTTTTATTAAAAAAAAAATAAAACAAGTTTTTTTTTTTAAAAAAAAAATTAGTGTTCTGCAAGTATGAGTTAAATATATGGCATAGGTATCTCTAAAACTAATAATTTCTGTGCTTTACTAAAAGGCATCATTCCCAGAATAAGGAAAATTTTAATATTACTGCATTCCTTCCTTAACAAGTAGCATATCATATGCTTTGTTCAATTATGAAGACCACATTTTAAGACCAATAATGAGAAACTTAAATTAGTCCCTTAAGGAGACATATTCTTCCTAAAATATGTCAAATTATGTGTAGTGGATATAGAAGTGAGCTAAAAATGAAGAAGAGATTAATTATTAAGCCTTAGATACTAGCTAAATGATCTTGCATAAATCACTTAACTTCAATTTGCTTTAGTTTCCTTATTTGTAAAATGGGGTGATAATAGCACCTATCTTCCAGGGAGACTGTGAGTACCAAATAAGAGAACAAGTGTTTAGCACAATGCCTGGTCACATAGTAAGCACTATATAAAAGTCTGTTATTATTGTTATTATTATTATTAAAAGATGTTGCAAATGTCACATGTAAATTAACTGGCTGAACTGAAGATATTAACCTGAAGGAAAAAAAAAAAAAAAAGATTATTGGCTGACTTAATTATTCTCTTCAGATGTTCTGCAAACTATTTAAAAGTGGGGATATAATTAGTCTTTTTGGCTCTTATAGGCAAAATTTTAAAAAAGAAAGGGTGGAAGTTAACAGAGAAAGATTGACGGGAAAATGTCCTATAATTTGAAATTATTAAAAGTGAATGGTCTCAGGTGGTAGACATTTGACAATGTCAATCCTCATTACAGGAAGTCTTTAAGCAGAAGCTAAGAAACCATTTATCAGTGTTATCCAATTTATGTATAGGCCAAACAAGAGTACTTCTGAGATCCCTTTCATTTATAAGGGTTCATGATGTGTTACACAGAAAAATAGGCAGATCACAGCACCACAATTGACTTTTTTTTATGTTTTACTCTTGAAATGACAAACAATATGAATAACAATTCAGATTAGGAAAGATTATATTGTGAATTAGTCTAGCAATTTTCTGTGGTTTTCCTAGAAAGACACACATTTATTGTTTCCAAAGGAAAATGTAATTAATTAAAAAGAAAACTATATCTTTGTACATTTTTGTAGCACATTGTTTCCTAAATGAGCAACAGCAACAAATGTTAATAATGGATTCAAACTTTACAACATTATTATATTTTTCCCTTCCAAGTTGCTACCTTAGAAAAAGTTGTAATTATTCATTGAAATCCATAAAATAATTTTCTTTTGAGATTCTTTGATGTCCTCTTATGTTAGATATTTTTGAGAAAGTAAAAAAAAATTAAGAATTCCTTTATAAGTAATGATATCACTTATATGCATCAATAATGCTTTTCATTGAAAAGCCTGGTTGAAATGAAGAAGAAATTGTGCTTACTATTTTGCTTTTTTAAGTCTTCATTATGAGCAACCCTTATTTTTTAGCTTAAATGCACCAATTTAGTGAATATAAATGGTGTCTTTAAGAAGATGTGTCTCAGTATTTGAAAGATTTAGTACATAGACAGAATCTTAATCCTTCTTTCTTCTTTGTTTTGAACGTTGGCAACCTGGTGAAGTCTAAGAACAATATTTTAAAAGTACATAAAATAAGATACTTTGTGATTTAAAAAAGAACCATATTGAAAAAGATATCAGTTAAAAAATGTCTTGAATCTTCTACTGAAAACTACTGTTTAAGGGCCTTGTGGATAACTGAAGACTTGATTTCTAGATTCAATGCCATCCTGCTCTACTTCATGGTAACCTTGCCTATTGTAACAAATTCTCAAATGATTTTCTTCATTTTGGTCTATTGCTCTTCAATTCATTATTTCTCATCAATGGCAATATAATCTTCTTTCTATAAAATAAAGGAAGTCTTTAGGAATAGAAAAAGTAACGGAGAACCCCTCATTTAATAAGAAATGTTATATATTAAATATATTGAACTCCCATCCAGTAGTCATGGCATACCACTGAGAATACACCCTAGTAGAAGGGCAGTAACCCTCAAAGATAGTCTCATTTTTCTAAGTGATAGATAAAAAATATAAAAACAAATTGGATCACTGGAATATAATCATGTAACCTATTGCTTAATAAGAAATCTGCTCTAGGAATCTACCTCTGTATATTCTGGTAGAGAAAGTTTGAAGAAGGCCAGTGAAGACTCTTTTCACTAATATAAAATGATTATAATAATGGTAATATAGTAAATATTAAAAATGAGAAGTAAACAAAGGGGGAAATTTTAAAATAATTAAGCTGAAGATATAGTAAAACTAGAGTTTCTGTCTCTGGGAATAAATAACTTTATAGCATAAATTCTAAATCTAGGATATTATCTAGGGTTTAAATCTTTCATTTGCTTTATTTTGAAAATAATTGTTTTTGTTAAGTTATGCATTCAAAATAATAACATTGTTAGTTCTTTTGTTAACTTAATTCATTTTGACATCATCATCATCCCTTTTTTTATATTCTGTTATATTGCTTCATTTTTGTCATTTTCTTTTATGAAATTATGAATTGTTTCTGTGATTTGTTGCTTGCACAACTCATTTTTTAAAATTAGATTAATTTCAATTTTTTGTCCATTTTCTCCAGACATTTATTGAATATAATTTTATTGCATTGTGAGCTGAAAAGAAATCATTTGTTATTGCTGCCTCTCTGCATTTGCTTGTGAGGTTTTAATGCCCTAATACATAGTAAGTTTTTGTGAATGTGCTATGTATTGCTGAGAAAAAGTGTATTCTTTTCTGTCTCTATTCGATTTTCTCAAGAGATCATATCCATGTTTTCTAGGCTCCTATTAATCTCCTTAATTTCTTTCTTGTTTATTTTGGTTATATTTGTCTGATTAAGAGAGGGGAAAGTTGAGGTCCCATATTAATATAGTTTTGCTGTCTATTTCTTCCTATTTGTGGATTAACATATCCTCTAGGAATTTGTAAGCTCTACCATTTACTGAATATGCATTTAATATTGTCACTGTCTCATTGTTTATGGTAACTTTTATCAAGATGTACTTTCCTTCCTTATTCTTTTAATTAGATCATTTTTATTTTTACTTTACCAGAGATCAGAATTGCTTCTGCTGATTTTTTTGTTTACTTCAACTGAAGCAAAAAAGAAAAAAATCTGTTCCAGCCTTTTACCTTTACTCTGTAAAAGTCTCTGTGCATCAAATGTATTTCTTTTAAGCACCTTATTGTAGGATTCTGATTTTTAATCCACTGTGCTATTCACTTGTTTTATGAGAAAATTCATCCTAGTCACATTCACAATTATGATTACCAGCTCTGTATTCCTTCCATCCTATTTTCTTTCTTGTATGTACTTTTGTTTTCTCTTTTCTCCCTGTACCTCCTTAGTAGTGTTTTGTTTAATCCATCCTACCCACACTTGCTCTGTCTTTTATCACCCTTCCTTCCCTTCTATTTCCCCTTTCTTCTAGTGTTTTCTGCTTTCTTTTACATTTAGGCCCTCCCTTCTCTTTCCTTTATGTCCTCTTACTTCTTTATAGGCTAAGGTAAATCTCTACATTAATTTAAGAATTAAGTTATTCTATCCTTGAGATCAAGCTTCAAACAATTCTCATGTCCATACCTTCTTTCACTCATAGATCTTTTGTGCCTCTTTATGTAATCTAATTGGTTTTATATATATATATATATATATATATATATATATATATATATATATATATAAATTTTTTTATAAAATTTATAAAAATATAAATATATATATATGTATATATATATATAATATTTCCCTGTGTTTACCTTTCTACATTGCTGTTGAGTCATGTGTTTATAGACCATATTTTCTCTTTGATTCTTATTTTTTCACTAGAAATGATTGAAAGTTTCTTATTTAATTAAAGATTTATCACATCCCCTAAACAAAGATGCTCAGTCTCTCTGTGTAGTTAATTTTTACTTGATGTCATGTGATCCCCTTTCCAAAATATGGTATTCTAGGCCCTCCAAGCCTTTATTGTAGAAGCTGCCAGATTTTGGGTAATCCTGACTGTTTCTGCCTGATATTTGAATTGTTTTTGTCTGACAGCTTGCATTATTTTTTCTTTGAGAATGCAGTTCTGGATTTTTATAGTAATATTCCTTCCCTCCAGAGAATGGATTGTTTTGTTCCTTTTTGGGTTACATTTCCCTTTACATGTTGCTCCTAAGCATGTTCACCTTCACTAGTCATATATCTCATGTTCTGTTAATGAGGTTCTAATTATATGTGTTGACTTATATGCATGGGACTGATTAAGCAAGCACAATAAAGAAAAGCTTTTTTCTAGATCATTGACTCTGGTCAGTTTAAGCCAGTTTCTAGCTTAGTCTCCTGTTTTAGAAATTTTTTTGCTGTCATTTTTTCCTTTGGTCATAGCTTAATGATATTTATTCTCTTATATTACCTTGAAGCTTGCAGCAATTGTGTAAAAATCTAACTTTTCAATATTTCTCATTGTCTGTTCACAATTTCTGAAGAATTGAAACTTAACTTCTGTGGAAATGTAACTCTTGTTAGTGTCTCACAGAGAATAGTAGCATTGCATAAAGGATAGAGCTTTATGTTGAGGAAGAACAACTTTAAAATCCATCCCTTGACAAATATGAATATGTGTCCTTGAACAGGTATTTAATCTTACAGTGACTCCAACAAGTCTCTAAGATTCAAAACTTATTTACTGACCTACATTGCTAAAATGAATTTTCTCATTTAAATAAATGAAGTGACCAAAAGGGATAGATTTTATACATATATTTAGATTTGTTTACTCACAGGTGCTACATTCTTTATAACTTCTAGCCTTGAAATAAAGCTATTTCTTCTTCACTAGGGAACAATTTGAAATTGGCTCCCTCCTCAAAGATTTAATGCCCTTCAGAAAGCTATATAGTATGCATAGTGACATATGCATATTTACTACTTTCTGCTTTCTCCTAAGATACAAAAAAGCTTCAAATGTTCTGGGGGTGGCACCAAAATAGTGAAATGAATCCAGTAAGCTGCCTGAGTGTTCCCAGTTTCCATTGAAAACCATATGAAATCAAACCTTTAAAAAAAATCTGATGTAATGAAAACACTCCAGCTCAAGGAAAATTAGAAGCACTCAAGAAAGGTTAGTCTCACTGGAGTGAAATGGGTATTCAGCCAAAATTAGACAGTGTTTGGGAAAACCAGCAACAGGGTTTTAATCACAGCAGATCAGCAACTGAGACCTTTTTTTTCCCCTAGCTCAGTAACAGAGCATATGAGTGGGGGTGCCTCAAGTTTCAAAGTAGAAGGCAAATTACCAACCCTTGAAACCTGGTTCTTGTGTGGAAAGAGCAGATAGGGCTATCATCTGCTGTGAGCAAGGCATCAAACAAAAGGTGCCCCTATATGCAAATCAAAGATCAGAGATGCAAGGAAAGAATGAGACAGTGACCCCTGCACTCCAGGACAGAGCAAATCCACAAAAGTCACAAAATAGGTTAAAAAGAAAGAAAGAAAATTAGTATTAAGCAGAAAAGAACCTTAATCATAGAAAGCTACTGGGTAACAAAGAAGACCAAAATACCTACCCAGAAAAAGAGAAAATGCCCACATGAAAAATCTCTGGGATATAGGAATTGGTCTCAAGCCCAAAGAGACTTTCTGGAAGGGCTCATAAAATATTTTAAAAGACAAATGAGAAAGGTAGAAGAAAAATTGGAAAAAGAAATAAGAGGTATGAAAGAGAATGGAATCTGGAAGAGGAAAACAATTCCTTAAAAAATACAATTACCAAATGGAAAAAAAAAGTCACTGAAGAAAACAACTATCAAGAAGAAACATTTAAATCAATTATTAGGAGATACTGTGACCAAATGTACGTGAACAAATCTGACAATCTAATTAAAATGGATGCATGTTTTTAAAAGTATAAATTGCCCAGATTAACAGAAAAGAAAATAAATTATTCAAACTTCAGTCCCATTTCAGAAAAAAAAATTGAACAAACCTTGAATGAAATTTCTAAGAAAAAAATCTCCAGGACCAGATGGATTTATATGTGAATTCTACTAAGCATTTAAAGAACAATTAATTCCAATATTATGTAAACTATTTGGGAAAATAGATAAAGAAGGAGTCTTGCTAAATTCCTTCTGTGACACAAATATGGTACTGATATCTCAACAAGAAAAATTCAAAATAGAAAAAGATTACAGACCAATCTCCCTAATGAATAGGAAAAATTTTAAATAAAACATTAGAAAAGATTTACAATAACTTTTCAATGAGATAATAATACACTATGACCAAATAGACTATATGAGAGGGATGCAGTTCTGTTTTCTGCAGAAAAACCATTACTATAATTAATCATATCAATAACAAAACTAACAGAAATCATATGATCATCTCAATAGATGCTAAATACATTATTTCACAAAATACAGTTCTCCTTCCTATTAAAGCACTGCATAAAAGAGGAATAATCGAAGTTTTCCTTTAAAACGATAAGCAAAATATGTCTAAATCCATCAGAAAGCATTATTTGTAATGGAGAAGATAGAACCATTTCCAGTAAAATCAGCAGTGAAACCAGAATGACCATTACCACAATTTTTTTTTTTTTTTTTTTTTTTGCTGAGGCAATTGGGGTTAAGTGACTTGCCCAAGGCCACACAGCCAGGAAAGTGTTAAGTGTCTGAGACCAGATTTGAACTCAGGTCCTCCTGACCTCAGGGGTGGTGCTCTATCCACTGTGTCACCTAGCTGCTTCCCCATCACCACTGTTATTTAATATTATATTAGAAATGTTGGCTTTTGCAATAAGAAATGAAAAAGAAATTAAAGGAATTAGAATAGGCAATGAGGGATAAAATTATCAGCATTGGCAGATAATATGATGATATACTTAGAGAATCTTAGAAAAGCATCCGAAACTTGAAATAATTATCAGCTTTAGAAAAATTGCAGTACATACAATGACCAACACAAATCATCAGCATTTCTATTTGGCACTAATAAATCCCAATAGCAGAGATAGAGAGATTCAATTTAAAATAACTCAGACAACATAAAATATTTGGATGTCTACTTGTCAAAACAAACCCAGGAAATATAGGTACACAATTTCAAAACACTTTTTACACAAATAAAGTCAGATATAAACCATTTGAAAAGCATCAATTTCTCATAGATAGGCCGAGCTAATATAATAAAAATGACAGTTCAACCTACTTGGTTTACTTAATCAGTGCAATATCAATCAAACTGCCAAGAAATTATTTTAAAGAGCCAGAAAAAGAAGTTAATAACAAAATTGATCTGGGAGAAAAATTGCTTAAGAATATCGACCAAATTCATAAAAATAAAATTACCAAGAAGAGTGACCTAGCCATAGTAGACCTAAAACTCTATTATAAAGTATCAGTCACAACAAAATAATCAATGTCTATAGTAAACTACTATCTGCTAAATCCCCAAACTCTAGCTTCAAACTCACGATTTTACAAAAATTGCTAGGCAAACTGGAAATAATGTGTCAGAAAATGGACATACACTTACATCTGAGATAGCATACTAAAGTAAGGTTAAAATGTATGCAACATGTGAGCATAAAGATTGATAATATAACCAAATTAGCAGACCTAGGTATGGTTTTCCTTTCAAATATTTGGAGAATGGAAGAATTTATGGCCAAAGTATAACTAGAGGACATTATAAAATGCAAAATGGACAGTTTTGATTACATTAAATTAAAAGATTTTTGCACAAATAAAATCAATAGAAACAAAATAAAAGGGAAGCTTAAAGCTGGAAAAGAATTTTTACAGCCATTGTTTCTAATAAAGACCTCATTTGTAAAATATATAGAGAATATATAGAGAACTGAATCAAAATTATAAGAATACAATTGATAAATGATTAAATAATATGAACATACAATTTTAAATGATGAAACTAGAGCCATCTAGAATCATATGAAAAAATGTTCTAAATCACTATTGATGAGAGAAATGCAAATTAAAACAATTCCCTTACCACCTTACACCTCTCAGATTGGCTAAAATGACAGGAAAAGATAGTAATAAATTTTGGAGAGGATGTGGCAAAATTGGAATACTAATTCATTGTTGGTAGAGTTTTGAACTGATCCAAAGATTCTGGAGACTAATTTGGAACTATGCCTGAAAACTATAAAACTGTGCATACCCTTTGATCCAGCAGTGCCACTACTACATCTGTATCCGAAAGAAATCATAAAGAAGGGGAAAGAACCCACATGTGCAAAATATTTGTAGCAGCTCTTTTTGGGCTGGCATAAAATTGGAAAGTTAGTAGATACCCATCAATTGGGGAATTGCTAAATAAGTTACAGTATATTAAAGTAATGGAATTTTATTGTTCTATAAAAATGATGAACAGACTGATTTTAGAGACACCTGGAAAGATTTCACTGAGTGAAATAAGCATAACTAGCAATTCGTTATATACAGTAACAGCAAGATCATGTCATGATCAACTGTGACAGAAATGGTTCTTTTTAGTGGTTCAGTGATCCAAGGCAATCCAAATAAACTTTGGATGGAAAACATCTGCAACCAGAAAGAGAACTATGGAAACTGAATGTAAATCAATACATACCATGTCCATTTTTTATTCTTTCTTTTTCTTCTCTTTTCTTTTTTTTCTCTTGATATTTTCCCTTTTGCTCTGATTTTTCTCTCCCAACATAATTCAGAAGGAAATATGTAAAACATGCATATGTATAGTCAAAAAATGATTTTGTATGTAAGTGGGAAAATAAAAATAAATTTTAAAAAAATCTCAAACACAATTTTTCTTCAGTCTTTAAATTCAAGCCATAGGATTATTTCTTTTTTTCCTTTCCTATTCTGTATCTCCTAACCATTTCTGTTTAGGCTTTGCCTCAAGAGGTTTTTTTTTTTTTTTTAAGTTTTATTTACTTAATCTTAAACCTTGTAGTTGTATTATTATGAGGACTTAGTTGGGTTTTTCTACTTCCAATTCTTCTTTCTATCCATATAGATAATCTCAGCACCCACTTATTAATGGTCTGTGTTATAATTTCTTCATCATTATTCCATTTTCCTTACTTGTACTTCATCCTTGGTATTATCTCATTTGACTTGCCCACTGACATGGACTTTTCTTTTGGTCTTTTTCTTTCTATTCTTTTCCTCCTCCATGTTACAATCTACTTCAAAACAATCCTTTATAACACATGCATGATGAAATTCCCCATTCTTGAGTTATTAAGTATTTTAATAATTTTATCATCAAGGATTTACTTTAACTTGGCTAGCCACAGATAATACAGAACTCATTCTATTTGTATAAAATAGTTACATGTTAATACATTTGAAAAGTATGTTTTTGTTCAATCTCTAAGGATGGGCTAATTACAGGATTAAGTTTATTTAAATATATAACTTTATTTTTGGTATCCTCAAAGGAACTTAATGTACTTTCATATATTCAATTTTACTTCTGCTCCTTTGTGGAATTTTGAAAAAAAAAAGATAGAGTCAGGGAATTATTATCCTCATTTTAGAAATGGAGAAATTGTTTCCATTCACTATATTTAATTCCAGGCAAATAATTGTCAGAAGTTTTAATCTACAGTTTCTATGCACTTTCAATGTTAACAAGAATTCCAAACAGGAGTGTGAATAGAATAAAATGCTTTATATTTCTACTGTCTCTGAACAGAAATTATAATAAAAAGGAATGTTTTTAAATAGAAAACACTATCCTCAAGCTCACTATCTTTCTAATGGACAGAATTCTCTGCTTTACTCCATGACATTAATTGCTATTCTATGACACAGTTGCCTACTGACAGCTCCAATTTATTCAACTTGTCATCCATGTACAATGGTAATATAATAACACATTCCCACCTGCTTTGTGCCTATAATGAGTTATTAACTTTCACTCATTAAGAGAGTCAGTTTTATTTCTATCTTTGATCTGTCACATGCTAGCTTCTACTTACTGAATTCTTAGGCATTAATTTTGGAAGCATAATTAGATTTTCCCCCAAAGATGGGAAGTGTTAGTGTTTATATATGTAAATATATAAATGTATACATACTTTTGTTATACATACATGTTTATATGACTTCATATATTTATACATTAATTTATAAGAGTCTGTGCAATTTGAAACTAAATAAATAAATTTGGATGGAAGCATGATAAAAGCACTATGTAGGCAAACATACAAACTGGAGAGCACATCTCTTATATCCTCATAAGATGTATTGTTCAAGATGTGTCATCCTATTTTTTTTTCCTTGAAGGGCTGAAACCAAAGAGAACCCTTTACTATCCAAGTTAATCACTCCATTTTGGGATAGTTTTAAATATTAAAGCTTTTCCCTTATATTAAGCTTAATTTTGCTTTTTTTGTAAATTCTACTTCTGACACCTTGTTTTTATCGGTTCATCAGAAAGCTGAAACTATATCACTTTCACATGATAGTCATTTAAATAATTAAAGTTCTTTTCTTTTCCCCAAGCTTTTATTTTTTTTTATTTTTTAGGGTAAATGCTTCTCATTCTCACATAGCATCTACTTAAGAGCTTTCACCATTTTGATCATTCCATACACTCTGTGTTTCTTTCAGTTGTGTTAATTATTCTTGATTTGTGCTGTAAATATTTTGAGAGTAGGAAAAACACTTGGTGACCAGGCTATTCTTGAATTGTACTAGCAATCTGTGGCTTAAAAGAAAATCTGGCTAAAGCAACAAATCAGTGACACAATAGAGCAAGAATAGAAAAGAAGCAAAGCATCTTTTCCTTTACAAAATGACATTCTTTATATTTTCACAAAAATAAAAGGACCATGAAATTCTGCATAAAATATCACATATTAAAATATCTTCTTTAGCATTATTCAGTGTTTGTCTTCATATGTTTGAAATGTGATTTCTCAAAAGTAATCAAAAGTCTGAATTCTTCCTCATAAACTCTCTGCCCTCAAAAAATTGGTCACGTTAAAATAATAACAAAGAAGGTCAGTGATAATGGAGACAGAACAAAGAAAAGTATTATGAATGTAATATTTGATGGATCCTCAGAACATCTACCATGGCCTCTCCTCTTGCCCATCATTTTAAATATAAAACTTACACCTTTTTCAATAAGTTGCTAAATTACTACTTCTCCTGGAGCACTATACAGAGTCTTATTCCAAGTGATCTTTTCTTTCTTGGAATTCAAGTTGGCATTTTGGGAGCTATATAATCTATAGTAGCACTTTATGATATCATTCTTTGTATTTTTCTCTGGCTTTTTTATATATGTACATTTTTATCTAACTTTTTTATGTTTCCTAAAGAATTTTTTTTCTGTTTCAGCTATGTATTGTTCTTGTCTAACCTGATTAGAAGTGAATACTTCAAGAAAAATTTGTTTACTTTCTATCAAATCTACTATCTACAGCAAATGAAACTAATTTCTTGAGTACCTACTATATTCAAGGAAGTGTGTATGCTGTAGAAAGGAATTTCATAACTTCTTCCTTCTTCATCTTCTTTTCCACCTTTTAAAACAAATCCAACATTTCGCTACTACTTTCTAATAAAAACATTATGCCTAATAAGTCTTCATTCCTTAAGAGGAAAGACTTTTTTTTGAATACTGTTATTATCATGTTATGAACAATGGACTGATTAGGATTCATTCTATATTAATAGACAATATCATGTATATTTCAGGGAGAAAATTATCATTTTTATATAAGTTTTTTATGAATTCAACACATGCATTTTTGCAAGATTGGTATTTTCTTATTATTCAGTAATGAGATTTTTCTTGCAGCATTATGCAATGTTTATCTCCATATGTTTCAAATTCTAATACATTTTTAATGGAAGATATTCAGTTTGGTTAAAGAAGCAATACCACTAACATATAAGCAGCACAATAGTCCAATTACCTATTACTGGATTATACAAATGCCTGCAGATAGAAACAATCAAGAGTAGCAAGTGAGCTACTGATGTGGTAACTTACTTTTCAAGGACAATTTCTGCTTTGGGAAGAGATAATGAGCAACTATGCTTGAGCAATGTCTGTTAAGCTGTCAAAACTATCTCTTTAGAGCTGACTGAGACTTCTGATCTAAAGAATTGGCTGTTATTCAACTGACTGAATGATCATTGTCCTTATGCAGTAGCTTAAATTGCTAAATGTTCTTAATAATTAATGTTACCTTGTGCTTTAAATAAAACAAGGTTTAGCATTTGGTGAGGAAACTGAGTAAAAAACAGTCTTGATACTCTATAATGAAAAATGCTAAAATAGAGAGTATTGGCTCTATGATTAATATGTAGTCAGGTGGTACATAAGATACTATATAAGATAGTGTGCTGTTTGGCAACATTCCTCCTTGATACCAATGTGACTAAGAGAAAGGTATATACATTCTCTGATCCTTATTTCTAAAAATATAGGATAATAGTTCAAGAGCTAGAAATGACCTCAGAGACCATCAATTTATGGCTATTAATTTACAGGCTAGGAAACTGAGCAAGATTTGAATCCCCATCAGATGTCTTAAGGGACAATATTCTTCTTCTTAAAAGGTCAAACCAAGTTTTTTGTGAGGTAAGATCCCTTCCAGCTTTAAATCCTATGCATATCTATCAGGTTTAAAAAACAAATTATAATAGGTGATCTCTAAAGTTCTTTCTTGATTTGATTTTCATAACAATCCCTGAAATAAAACATATTTATTTATTAAATTCATTTAGGCAGCATTTTAGTTTAGCATTTTGGTATAGTTTTAATTCAGTTTATCTTTTCATTTTGAAGACATGTAAGTAGATTTTATCAAAGCAATAGTCTTATATGTTGAACTCTAAAAGATTTCTTGAAGGAGATGAAATTTGAAGTATTCCTTAAATAATGTAAAGGAGAGGTGAGTTGGTACAAAGCAGGAATCATGAGACACCTTCATGTTTTTAAACTTGGAAAATGAGGATCTAACAATTATTTCAGTCACAGATAAATGATTACATAGAAAGCAGTGTGCCTTGTTACAAATAATTGTAGGCCAATTTTAAACTGAAATTGTAAATGTGGCTCACAGACATCTCTATAATTATTAAAAACTGTCGATTAGTGTTATCAGATAGTTTAACATTCTTCAAAGATTGTAAAAGAATTATTTTTAAAAAGATAAACATGATATTACATTGAAAACATGTATACTGTGGATGAAGATTTTAAAGGTATAAAAGAAATTTTTAAAGAATTAAAAAAAATGTTTTTGAAAAAAACTAAATCACTTACAGGTCAGGTAGACTAGAACCTTGAAAAATCCCAAAGGAATCCAGACTACTGTGTATATCCTTCTGTGTAGGATTTTGGATAGAATATGAAAAAGATTCACATAGAATGAATAAATGTAAAGCAGCTTAGAGTCATTGAGGGAAGCAGCTTCCACCTGGTCAATATCACCAATCATTAAAAATAGCAGAGTTATTAGCATCTGTTTTAAGGAAGTATCTACTTGGAAAGAAGGACATAGCAGGTAAAAATATTTGTTCAATTTAAAATATTACTCATCTTCATTTATGAAGAAGAACTGTGATTTTGCAAGGATGATAACTTGACTCAGATATGAATTGCATTGAAGTGAGATAGAGTTGTACCTTTCTTTTTTAGAGCATTGACATTCAGGCAAGATGGAAATCAAGATAACTAGGGATGATGTGGATGCAGTGGTTGACCTTAATGTCTTTGATATCTAAACTCTAGATGCGCCACAACTCTTGCTTCAACTGTCATTATATCCACTGGAATAATTTACTCTTATTTGCTCAGTCTGCTGGAATACTGTCTCTTACTGTTTTGGATAGACAACTCCCTAGCTTAGCAGTCATTTATCCAACTTGATTTAGCCTGGAAAACATTATTTTTTAACTGAGGTGTGGTTACTACCACTTTTTAGAGGTACAGGTGAGAGTTGGGTGGTAGCTGTATACCAAATGTGGATGAGCAGCCCTGAAAAATGACCCGGTGAATCTTTACACCAGAAGTTTTATCTATCTCAAAACACTCTTGAATTCAAATTATTGTCCTTTAGGATGTCCTTTCTTTTAGGAGAAAACAGGAAGTGGAACATGCAGAAATACTCCTCCCAACATTTAGGGTAGTGATGGCTCAATAACAAAGTAATGACTGCATAGTTCTCACACTCTAGCCTTTATGGTTCTCTGTGTAACTATTATAATGTGATATTAGTTGCTTTGCTTTGTAATCCTTGTAATCATCTTTCTGACACATTTTTTCTCTGAATTCTGTCAGAACCTCCAGTTAGGAGTAATCTGAACTTTCTGTCTAAACCATTTGTTAGCTTTACTGAGACTCTGGACTATATGATTCATAATGCTTAGCTAGCATTAAAACTACTTGGTCTGTGAGATTTTCAGCATCACCACAATCCCAAAAGTTGGAATTTGGGGTGTTATTCACCTATATCCTTATGTTATGGGCCAGAACTCTTGTATTTAAAATAAGGATTCTTACAAGGTACTAATTCAGTGGAATTGATGATACAGTGGTTATCTAGTTTATCATGGTGCTTAATAAGTTCAGTATGATTATTTAATCTTACAACAAATAATGGTTTCCTAGTGATATAATGATTGGTTTATACTCAGTATAGAGCATATAAGCTGAGACAAACTCAGCCAAATGAGGCAGAGACAGATTCATTCCATTGTCCATCTTTGTGGTGGCTGGAGGATGAAGGGCTTTTGAGCCCTCAGACTCAGACTCAGACCCAGAGAAGAAAGCAGACTGGAAGTGGGAGCCAAGAAGAGAGAGATTCATTTCCATCTTCATCAGCCTTATGGTAGCTGGCCTATCCTCCTGCATTTTCTCCACTGAAATCAAGTCCCCTCTGAAGGCCATGAGAAAGCTAGCTGAGCATCAGGTGAAAGAGACAATAAAGACTTTTGGACTTTAACACCTGGCTATTCTTGTGGTGATTATTCTAACTGAAAATAAGGCTGCCCCAAGACCTCCAGAAAACCAAACAAGAACATTACTCCTTAGGTTGATATCATTATCCACTGGTTCCTATGTAGCTAAGAGGGGAATTATGTGACAGGTTTTAGTAGTATATTAACAAATACTTTACCCATTATCTAATTTATAGGATATAAAGGTTCCCAGAATCAAGATTGTGGGAGGGATAGGGTGGGCAAACTTAGGATCAAACAAGTGTCAGAACTGAGCAAGTTAAAACATGGGGATGATAAGGAGGAAAAAGTAAATATCAGATTCTTAATTTATCAATGAAAAATAAAGAGAAGTGATTAAATTTGGGGCAGTGGTAAAAGATAACTTTATGATGATTCCATATAGTTTAAGTATGATTGTATGGTGGCCATCATGACCAAATATTTTCTCCTTTTATTCTCTCTACCATTGGCTTATTTCTTTATAATATATTTAAAGAAGGAAAAAAGAAAGATAACTTTCAATGTGTGTTCCTAAATAAATAAATAAGCAAATACATAGTTTCTTTTAAAATATTGTCTGCCCAGGTTTCTCTGGGTACTTAAATTTATGTCAATCTAATATCTTATAATTTTATTCTAATGAAATTAAAATCAATATTAGATGGGTAAAGTTAATTTCCCATGTAGCTAACAAGATGCTATACTCTTATCAGGTGGCAATGCCTCTTTGATTGAGTTACAAAATCAAAGGAATAAAAATATAAAATTGTGAATAGACCTTTCTTATCAATTAATCACCAATAAATCAATGAAGGGCAAAAATCTAGTGTGTGTGACAGTCTAATTAATTCATTTGGGAAAGGGTAAAGTGCTTTAAGTGATTGTATGAAATTAAAATATTAAACATATTGTAATTGATTGAAACTGCTTCCAAAGTCAATTATGGGAAGAATTTTGAGAGGTCAGACCCTTGGGTCCTTGCCAGAGGCAGCAAGGAATTGGGGAAGATGAGGAGGAAATGAGCCTAGGAAGGGGCATGGTTAATCTCTTATCCCACTGATCATATTTTCAAAGAGATGGGACCAGTAACAAATAATGCATACTTAGAGAAACTAAGATAGGACAAACTAGACAAAAAAAAAAAAGGCAGTTTTGAGCAGCATTTTGGATAATGAAAAAAAATGAGCCTCTTTAACTGGTACAAAGCAACACTTAAACAACAGGAAAACTTTCCAAATTTTAATGAAATTATAAAGGTTGATGATCCAATGGGGTTGTAAGCTGCTACTTTGATTTAGTTTACTCTCCCCAGGAAATAAGTGTTTGCAAATGTTTGGGCAATTTTTTATAGAAAGTGCTTGCTATAACAAGTTAATAAATATTTATCTCAAAAGCCAATTAACTTTGGCTGGCTAGAATAGTCAACTATAGCAATCTAGTGTTTGACAAACCCAAAGATTCTAAATTTTGGGATAAGATTTCATTATTTGATAAAAACTGCTGGGATAACTGGAAATTAGTATGGCAGAAATTAGGCAAGGACCCACACTTAACACCACATACCAAGATAAGATCAAAATGGGTCCATGACCTAGGCATAAAGAAGGAGATTATAAATAAATTAGAGGAACATAGGATAGTTTATCTCTCAGACTTGTGGAGGAGAAAGAAATTTGTGACCAAAGATGAACTAGAGACCATTACCAATCACAAAATAGAAAATTTTGATTATATCAAATTAAAAAGCCTTTGTACAAACAGAACAAATGCAAACAAGATTAGTAGGGAAGTAACAAACTGGGAAAACATCTTTACAATTAAAGGTTCTGATAAAGGCCTCATTTCCAAAATATATAGAGAACTGACTCAAATTTATAAAAAATCAAGCCATTCTCCAATTGATAAATGGTCAAAGGATATGAACAGACAATTTTCAGATGAAGAAATTGAAACTATTACCACTCACATGAAAGAGTGTTCCAAATCACTATTGATCAGAGAAATGCAAATTAAGACAACTCTGAGATATCACTACACACCTGTCAGATTGGCTAAGATGACAGGAAAAAATAATGATGAATGTTGGAGGGGATGCGGGAAAACGGGGACACTGATGCATTGTTGGTGGAGTTGTGAACGAATCCAGCCATTCTGGAGAGCGATCTGGAATTATGCCCAAAAAGTTATCAAACTGTGCATACCCTTTGATCCAGCAGTGCTACTACTGGGCTTATACCCCAAAGAGATACTAAAAAAGGGAAGGGGACCTTTATGTGCCAAAATGTTTGTAGCAGCCCTGTTTGTAGTGGCTAGAAACTGGAAAATGAATGGATGCCCATCAATTGGAGAATGGCTGGGTAAATTGTGGTATATGAATGTTATGGAATATTATTGTTCTGTAAGAAATGACCAACAGGATGAATGCAGAGAGGCTTGGAGAGACCTACATGGACTGATGCTAAGTGAGATGAGCAGAACCAGGAGATCATTATACACTTCGACAACGATATTGTATGAGGATGTATTCTGATGGAAGTGGATTTCTCTGACAAAGAGACTTAACTGAGTTTCATTGGAGAAATGATGGACAGAAACAGCTACACCCAAAGAAGGAATACTGGGAAAGGAATGTGAACTATTTGCATTTTTGATTTTCTTCCCGAGTTATTTTTACCTTCTGAATCCAATTCTCCCTGTGCAACAAGAGAACTGTTCGGTTCTGCAAATATGTATTGTATCTAGGATATACTGCAACATATTTAACATATATAGGACTGCTTGCCATCCTGGGGGGGGGAGGAGGGAGGGAGGGGAAAAAATGAAACATAAGTGATTGCAAGGGATAATGTCGTGTAAAAATTATCCTGGCATGGATTCTGTCAATACAAAGTTATTATTAAATAAAATAAAATTAAAAAAAAAAAAAAAAAAACTTTGGCTGGCTAACTGGTTCATCAATAAGGAATATGCTATGGGTGCTAATAAGAGATAGTGTTAGACATCAACCTCCCATCTGTTAAGATCACCCACTAGAATCCTACACTGAATTATATTTTTAAAAAGTTTCTCTTTGGGAAGCTGTACTATAAATATAGTAACTGTGGGAATTAGTCCCATAGTAGGTGCCAATAGTTACAAAATAAAATTTAAGGGCAATACTTGGATAATGATGGACACTTCTTCCTTTGAAATTCCTCTTCTGATCTAGGTTTAAGATATCCAGTAATACTGTTATTTGAGAGTTAAGTAATTCATATAACCTTGCTGTTTTTTCTCTACAGAATTGTTAGCATTTGCATGCTCCCACTGAGGTTCACAATGAAAAAGATGTCACTATCTTACCTAGTTAACTCATGTTAAGTCTATGGATTGAATTAGTCAAAGAAATGGAGGCAGCATAGTCCATTGTATAAAAGTTTCTAATAAATACAAGTCACTCTTCAATTAACAAATTGTCAAAAGATATAAATAGACAATTTTCAAATGAAGAAACTAAAGCCATTTCTAGCCATATGAAAAAATGCTCTAAATCAATATTGATTGGAGAAATGCAAATTAGGACAACTCACACCTCTCATATCAGCTAAGATGACAAAAAATGATAATGATAAAAGTTGGAGGGTACATGATAAAACTGGGACTTTAATATATTGGTGAGTTGTGAACTGCATCAACCATTTTGGAGAACAATTTGGAACTATTCCCAAAGAGCTATCAAACTCTGAATACCCATTGATCCAGCTATGTCTCTACTTGTACCCAAAGATATCATAAAAAAGGATAAAAGACCCACGTGTGCAAAAATGTTTGTAGAAACTCTTTTTGTAGTGGCAAGTAATTAGAAACAGAGTGGGTGCCCCTCAGTTGGGGAATGGTTGAATAAGTTGTGGTATATGAATGTAATGGAATTTTATTGTTCAATAAGAAATGATCAGTAGCCTGATTTCAGAAAGGCCTGGAGAGACTTACATGAACTAATGCTAAGTGAAATGAGTAGAACCCAGAGAACATTGTTACACAGTAGCAATAAGATTATGTGATTATCCACTGTGATAGACTTGTCTCTTTTCAACAATGAAATTCAAGCCAATTCTAGTAGATTTGTGATAGAGAGAGACAGCTGCATGTAGAGAAAGGATTATGGGGACTGAATGTGGATGACAAAATAGTATTTTCACCTTTCTTGTTGTTTGCTTATTTGTGTTTTTCTTTCTCATTTTATCCCTTTTGATCTGATTTTTCTTGTACAGCATAATAAATATGGAAATACATTTAGAAGAAATAGAATAGTCTCAAGTGCTACTGAGGGCCACTAGGTGATGCCATTGAATTTGATATTAGGAAAGACTGGGCAGTAGGTGGCACAGTGCAACACAGAGTAAGGAAGACTATTCTTACTGAGTTCAAATTTGACCTCAGATTGTCTTTAGCTGTCATTTCTGGGCAAGTCATTTAATCATTTCCCTCATTTTTCTTGTTAAAAAAAAAAAAAAGAGCTGAAGAAGGAAATGGCAAATTGCAGCAAGAATCAATTTTTCCTTTGACACTTATTAGCTAGATGCATCTGGGAACTGTTGCTTAAACTCTTTTCTTTTTTTTTTCCTTAGTTGTAAATTGGGAATAATAAAAGCACTTATCTCCCAGGAAGCATCAAATGATTTACTATTTTCAAGACATAAAGCACAATGCCTGGCACATAATAGCTGCCTTTTTCCTCCTTTTCTCTTTGTTTTTTCCTTCTTTCCTTTATCTTTTCCTTCTTTTATTCAGATAGGGATTACAGTTAAGAAATCCGTAATCTGTCAGGATAAGAACCTACAGGGATACTTTTCTTTCTTTTTTTTTTCTTTTTACATATTTATTTTAAGGTTGATTTAAGTCGATTTTTTTTAATGTTATATGAAAATTTTCATATACATGAAATGTTTATTCCAACATCACCTAATGTGAAGTCCCAACTAGCTCCCTTGAGACCTCAGGGTCAATCAGAGTCAGGATAAGCAAAAGTCCTTGGTCTTTAAGGGGAGGAGTGAAGGAGATGGACAAAATTGCCAGGAGTTTTGCCAAGGATCTAGAGTTCAGAATCTCCACACTTTTCTCCTCTCTGTTCGGGCCAAGCAAATCTGGCTTGTCCCATTCCACCCTCTAATCCTTCCTACAATTATCTGTATACATCAAAAGATCCAGCCATCATGGAATAGTGAAAAAGGCCATTTTTCCAAGCATATGCTAATAGAGTTATTGTCCAAAAGATAATTAGTCATAAATGCTTTGTTGTCTGATTCAAGCATACCTTTAAAGAGTTTCAGTCCTTAACAATCTAAAACTGTAGTTGCTCATGATGTTACTAACAAATTTTCAAGTAAATAAAACGCATGTGTCCACCTCCAACTTCCTCCTTCTCTCTCAATCTTCTTCAATGTAGTAGTTCTGAGAAGTTTGCCTCATTGTGGTAAAATGACAAACCATCCTCACCTTTTCATATTATCTGAATTTTTTGTGTAAATCACTCACAAAAAAACATTTTAAATGCACTGAAGAATTTTCTGTTTTTCTTTGTATTATTTCAGGGCAAAAATTCAGTATTTGTATTGTTAAAACATTGTCTCTCTTAGTAAATAATTCTCCCACCTTATTTACCAGTCTCATTTTATCTACTTTTTACCTCTTATGCCATTTATCCAAAAGCCATTATTAATGGTTTACTTGTAACCATTGTCTATTACCTTTTTGTTTTCTTGATTCTTTATAGATAATTGTGTTCCCTAATTTGCAGATATAAATTATCATTAGGAGGACAGTTATAACAAATATATATGTATATATGTATGTATGTATGTGTGTATAAGGAATAAATATGTATATATTTTAATGTCAGGTGCTATTTGGACCTGTTTCAAAATCTCCCAATTATAATACAATCTACTTTTCTTCATCCTTTTCATTTTTGGTCATAGGATATCCATCTGCCTTATATGTAAAAGTTATATTTACTGATAGACTAATTCAATGACATTATCATCCATGATATATTCTGAGCAACAGGCATGTTTAATCTTTTTAAAATTTTGTTTGCTGTATTATTTTTCCTCTGAGTATTTTAAGCTAATATTTTTTGAGTGATTAAGAATTTTTGTCATGAAATCATGTACTATATTGGGATTTGATTTAGCCTCCAAAATAAAATCCAAAAAGGAGCTACATCTAAAGTAGCTAATCATCTATACAATGAATTAAGGAAAAGAATAAGCATTTCTATATCACATACTATTTTCTAGATACTGTGCTAAGTGCTATTTTTTATTTCATTTGATCCTCACAGCACCACTGCAATACAGCATTTTACAATTTAGGAAACCAAGGCAAACAAACTTGTGAATTGACCAAGATCATTAAGAATTCTGGATTCTGTATTCAAACTCATGTTCCCAATGCTAGGCCCAGTTTTTTATCCACATCACCATCAGCTATACTTTTAATTTGCAATCAATATTGAACTTCCTTCAGGACTTTGGCAAAAACTTTTTAGGTAAACACATTTCTTTGTTGAATATCTTGCTTAATATTTATTATCTATGAATAAAAATCTCAGTTTTAAATAAGACACAGAGTAATATTTCTTTTAGTGACATTTTTACAAGAAAAATCAATAAACAATAAGCACTTTAGAGTGAGATTTAGAGTGAGATTCTCTTTATGAATTTTAGATAATTTTGAATACAAAAAAAAAAAGATTTATTGAAGAAAATACTTCCAGATGTCTACCAATTCCTTTCCCATTTGTAAGCATATTAGCATACTCTGATTTAGTTGTATCTAAGAATTTCTTGTATACATGTATCTCTGGTACATATGTAATTCAAACACTTAAAATTTACTTTTGTAATGGTGAGAAAGTGACCATATGAGTCAGTGGTTATTGATGTCCTCTTGATCAGTTTTTGGGCAATAATACAAAATGTGACCATTTTCTCCTGTCATTTGGCATCTTCTCTGAGAAATCTTGAATACTGATCCCTCAGTGCTTACAGATTTTACTATTTGTCCCTTTATTTTTTTTCTGTACTAAATGTTAATTTGAGATTTCAAAATATTTTCTCCATCTGCCATTCTATCAGAAGATAAAAGGAAAAAAAGTCAAAATTCAAGTATAGCTACACATCAGACAAGCAATTCAAGTCACCTCAATGTCAGTAAAAAAGAGAAACCTTTAAAATCACATGTATGTTGATATTTTCAGAAGAAATCTGGAGCTTTATGTGGGAATGCAGGAAAGGGGCATATATAAATATAATTGTGAAATCATAATAGCTAATAAGAAATGGGAAAAATCCTTTTGTCTTACAAATGAGAAGTATATGATTTAAAATAGACTATACATTTTAATAGTTTTATATTTAATAGACAAAAGAGAAAAACAATCATTTTTTGCAGAAGATATACAGAAACATATAGAATAAACATTTAATGTTTTTTGACTCTATAAAAGGATTCTATTCATATATATATATATATATATATACACACACACACACACACACACACACACACACACTCACACACACACACATATTAAATGAAGACTTGTTTTATAGAATGGTCTAATATATTTTTCAATTAATGTCATTTGCTATAAGGGTTTAATGTATTTATATTTTTATTCTAATCACTATATATGTATATGTGTTCTATTTCTTAATAATTTCTTATTTGTAGAGGAAGATTCAGGAAGTTTAGTTTTGTTGTTTTTACTGATGTTTAATTTCCAGTGCATGTTCAAACAAAAGGAGTTTGCAGACCGTGAAGCTTTGCCATGTGGAGCCAGAAATTTGACAAAGGATATGCAGAGACAATTAAGTGATTTCTTTTTTTTTTTTAATTAAAGGTTTTTATTTTTCTAAACATATGCATGGGCAATTCTTCAATATTAGCCTTTGCAAAATCTTTTTTTTTTTTTTTAATTTTTTATTTAATAATTACATTATATTGACACTCATTTCTGTTCCGATTTTTTTTCCCCTCCCTCCCTCCACCCCCTCCCCTAGATGGCAAGCAGTCCTTTATATGTTGGATATGTTGCAGTATATCCTAGATACAATATATGTTTGCAGAACCGAACAGTTCTCTTGTTGCGTAGGGAGAATTGGATTCAGAAGGTATAAATAATCCGGGAAGAAAAACAAAAATGCAGATAGTTCACATTCGTTTCCCAGTGTTCTTTCTTTGGGTGTAGCTGCTTTTGTCCGTCATTTATCAATTGAAACTCAGGTCTCTTTGTCAAAGAAATCCACTTCCATCAAAATATGTCCTCATACAATATCGTTGTCGAAGTGTATAATGATCTCCTGGTTCTGCTCATTTCACTTAGCATCAGTTCATGTAGGTCTCTCCAAGCCTCTCTGTATTCATCCTGCTGGTCATTTCTTACAGAACAATAATATTCCATAACATTCATATACCACAATTTACCCAGCCATTCTCCAATTGATGGGCATCCATTCATTTTCCAGTTTCTAGCCACTACAAACAGGGCTGCTACAAACATTTTGGCACATACAGGTCCCTTTCCCTTCTTTAGTATTTCTTTGGGATATAAGCCCAATAGAAACACTGCTGGGTCAAAGGATATGCACATTTTGATAATTTTTTGGGCATAATTCCAGATTGCTCTCCAGAATGGTTGGATTCGTTCACAACTCCACCAACAATGCATTAGTGTCCCAGTTTTCCCGCATCCCCTCCAACATTCATCATTATTTTTTCCTGTCATCTTAGCCAATCTGACAGGTGTGTAGTGGTATCTCAGAGTTGTCTTAATTTGCAATTCTCTGATCAATAATGATTTGGAACACTCTTTCATATGAGTGGTAATAGTTTCAATCTCATCCTCTGAAAATTGTCTGTTCATATCCTTTGACCATTTATCAATTGGAGAATGGCTTGATTTCTTATAAATTTGAGTCAGTTCTCTATATATTTTGGAAATGAGGCCTTTATCAGAACCTTTAACTGTGAAAATGTTTTCCCAGTTTGTTGCTTCCCTTCTAATCTTGTTTGCATTAGCTTTATTTGTACAAAGGCTTTTTAATTTGATGTAATCGAAATTTTCTATTCTGTGATCAGTAATGGTCTCTAGTTCATCTTTGGTCACAAATTTCTTTCTCCTCCACAAGTCTGAGAGATAAATTATTCTATGTTCCTCTAATTTATTTATAATCTCGTTCTTTATGCCTAGGTCATAGACCCATTTTGATCTTATCTTGGTATATGGTGTTAAGTGTGGGTCCATGCCTAATTTCTGCCATACTAATTTCCAATTATCCCAGCAGTTTTTATCAAATAATGAATTCTTTTCCCAGAAGTTAGGGGCTTTGGGTTTGTCAAACACTAGATTGCTATAATTGACTATTCTGTCTTGTGAGCCTAGCCTTTTCCACTGATCCACTAATCTATTTCTTAGCCAATACCAAATGGTTTTGGTGACTGCTGCTTTATAATATAATTTTAGATCAGGTACAGCTAGGCCACCTTCATTTGATTTTTTTTTCATTAATTCCCTTGAGATTCTCGACTTTTTATTGTTCCATATGAATTTTGTTGTTATTTTTTCTAGATCAATAAAATATTTTCTTGGAAGTCTGATTGGTATAGCACTAAATAAATAGATTAGTTTAGGGAGTATTGTCATCTTTATTATGTTCGCTCGGCCGATCCAAGAGCACTTAATATTTTTCCAATTATTTAAGTCTGACTTTATTTGTGTGGAGACATTTTTATAATTTTGCTCATATAATTCCTGACTTTCCTTTGGTAGATAGATTCCCAAATATTTTATGGTATCAACAGTTATTCTGAATGGAATTTCTCTTTGTATCTCTTGCTGTTGGGTTTTGTTGGTGATGTATAAAAATGCTGAGGATTTATGGGGATTTATTTTGTAGCCAGCTACTTTGCTAAAATTATGAATTATTTCCAATAGCTTTTTGGTAGAATCTCTGGGGTTCTCTAGGTATACCATCATATCATCTGCAAAGAGTGATAGTTTGGTTTCCTCATTGCCTACTCTAATTCCTTTTATATCTTTCTCGACTCTTATTGCCGAGGCTAGTGTTTCTAATACGATATTAAATAATAATGGTGATAGTGGGCAACCTTGCTTCACTCCAGATCTTACTGGGAAAGGTTCCAGTTTTTCCCCATTGCATATGATGCTTACTGATGGTTTTAAATATATGCTCCTGACTATTTTAAGGAAAAGTCCATTTATTCCTATGCTCTCAAGTGTTTTTATTAGGAATGGATGTTGGATTTTATCAAATGCTTTTTCTGCATCTATTGAGATGATCATATGGTTTTTGTTTGCTTGGTTATTGATATAGTCAATTATGCTAATAGTTTTCCTAATATTGAACCAGCCCTGCATTCCTGGTATAAATCCTACTTGGTCATAGTGTATTATCCTGGTGACAATTTTCTGTAATCTTTTTGCTAATATTTTATTTAAGATTTTAGCATCAATATTCATTAGGGAGATTGGTCTATAATTTTCTTTCTCTGTTTTCAGCCTACCTGGTTTAGGTATCAGTACCATATCTGTGTCATAAAAGGAGTTTGGTAGGACTCCTTCAATCCCTATTTTTTCAAATAGTTTATATAACATTGGAGTTAATTGTTCTTTAAATGTTTGGTAGAATTCACATGTAAATCCATCTGGTCCTGGGGATTTTTTCTTAGGGAGTTGATTGATAGTTTGTTCTATTTCTTTTTCTGAGATGGGACTGTTTAGGATATTTACTTCTTCCTCTGTTAGTTTGGGCAAGCTGTATTTTTGGAGGTATTTTTCTATTTCATTTAAGTTGTCGAATTTATTGGCATAAAGTTGGGCAAAGTAACTCCTAATTATTGCTCTAATTTCCTCTTCGTTAGTGGTGAGTTCTCCCTTTTCATTTTTAAGACTAACAATTTGATTTTCCTCTTTCCTTTTTTTAATCAGATTTACTAATGGTTTGTCTATTTTGTTGGTTTTTTCATAGAACCAACTCTTAGTTTTATTAATCAATTCAATAGTTTTTTTACTTTCAATTTTATTGATCTCACCTTTTACTTTTAGAATTTCAAGTTTAGTGTTTGACTGGGGGTTTTTAATTTGTTCCTTTTCTAGCATTTTTAATTGCAAACCCAATTCATTGACCTTCTCTTTCTCTATTTTATACAAATAGGCCTCTAGAGATATGAAATTTCCCCTTATTACCGCTTTGGCTGCATCCCATACATTTTGGTATGATGTCTCATTATTATCGTTTTCTTGGGTGAAGTTATTAATTATGTCTATGATTTGCTGTTTTACCCAATCATTCTTTAGTATGAGATTATTTAGTTTCCAATTATTTTTTGGTCTACTTCCCCCTGCTTTTTTGTTGAATGTAATTTTCATTGCATCGTGGTCTGAAAAGGATGCATTTACTATTTCTGCCTTACTACATTTGAGTTTGAGGTTTTTATGTCCTAATATATGGTCAATTTTTGTATAGGTTCCATGAACTGCTGAAAAGAAAGTGTATTCCTTTCTGTCTCCATTACATTTTCTCC